>NC_069508.1:74245354-74250354 GCF_027579735.1 Bombina bombina
ATTAACACTTGTGTCTAAATAAGTGCATAAACCTAGATAGTAAATAAAAATAAAAATAATAAAAATAAAAATAAAACCTATACCCACACCTGTTGACCTCACCAGGTCTTTGCCCCAATCTCGGGCATCCAACTGTACCCTCAAAGGGAAACACGGAGGTGGGAGGGAGGGGACAGACAAAAAGGGGGCTACATCTTGTAGGGCATGAAAAAACTGCAGAAGGATCCAATAGGAATCGTGTAACCACTCCGTTGGAGTGATACCCCACACAGACAATACAAAAACAGTTAAAAACAAAAAATTGGCACGTGGAGAACTGACAGAGAACAAATAATATTCTGTTGATAAACATGATCATAAAAAAGATGGTCATAAAAAACAGATCATAAAGGAAGCAATTATCCAAGAAAAATTAAATATATTACAACGGATTATCATGGACTCTCACCAAAGCAGGGAATCACATAGGGATTCCTAAGTAATAAAAATAAAAATGAAAACTATAAAGTATAAACAAGCCAAAAAGTGTAAGTCAAAAATGAAATTCAAAATCAATAAAAATTACAAATTTTTAAAAAAATGATACTAATGATAACCAAAAACTGAAAATATATGCTTAGAGTAAAAAAAAAACAGGCCAAAACTTATAACTATAAAATATATAGTGCAAAAATTAAAACAGAAAAATTGCATTGCTGATAATGGACTCATGGACTCTCATATATGTAACAGTGGGATATCATGGACTCTCATAGAAGCATAGAATCTCTTATGGATTCCTAAAGAATAAAAAATCCAAAAAAATTAAAATTAAAAAAAGGAGGATCAAAAAGTCAAAATCAAAGTTCACAGAAAACATTGCCATCCAGTGTGGGTATTGAGTCCTCTAGGGTGTATAGTCCCCAATTCATAGATCCATCTTGTTTCCTTGCGTAATAGGAGATTACCCCTATTGCCTCCTCTCCTAAGGACTGGTACATGGTCAATGAGTCTAAATCTCAAGTCATTGACTGAATGCCCCGCCTCCAGAAAGTGTCTCGCCACCGGTTGGTCCGCCTTTCCATTCCGTATTGCCAGTCTGATACTAGATCTATGATTGGCCATCCTGGTTTTGGCATCATCTGTCGTCTTACCGACATAAAACTTGCCACACGGGCAGTTTAGTAAATACACGACATATTTCGTGGTGCAAGTAAGGAAATATCTGATGTTATAGATTTTGTTACTTTCTGGATGGTGGAACTGGGAGCCGGTGAGCATCCCACTACAGGTCACGCAGCTGATGCATCGATAACAGCCCTTTTTCTTTGTTTTTAACCACGTTTGTGAACCACCATCTGGATTAATGTCGGCCTTTACCAAGATATCCCTAAGGTTTTTGCCCCGTCTGAAGCCTATTCTTGGTGGTTTCCAATCTTTGAATGGTAAGGTGTTGTCTGCTTCTATTAGTTTCCATTCTTCCTTGACCATTCTCGTTAGTGGTACTACTCCAGGGGAATATGTGGTCACAAAAGTCAATTGATTGATGTTATCAGATGATATACTAGCCGTTATGTCTCCCATGCTTAATGCTTGAGTCTTCATATCTCTTAACTCATTTGCTTTATATCCCCTCTGGATAAAACGTTTTGTCATCTCCTGTAGTTGTTGTTCGCATGTTGTTTCATCCGTGTTGTTTCTAATTACACGTTGGTATTGAGCCTTAGGAATGTTGCGGATAAGGCTAGGTTGATGGCAGCTTTTTGCATGTAATAATGAATTCCGGTCAGTTTCTTTACGGAATAGCGTAGTTCCCAATCTGTCTTCTACTTTGAACACTCTCACGTCGAGGTAGTCCACACTATTGTTGTTAACTGTGTGTGTAAATTTAATAGGGCTTGCCAATGAATTAAGATGGTTAATCCATTCCAATAGACTGTTCTCACTCTCACTCCATATCAAGAACAGATCGTTGATGTAGCGACAATAGTGCCTGATGCGATTGTCGTCATATACTTTCATCAGGATTGACTCGTGTTGAGCCATAAACAAATTGGCAAAGGATGGGGCCACATTTGACCCCATTGCTGTCCCCGAAATTTGTTTGTAGAATGTAGTATCAAACAAAAAATAGTTCTCTGTTAAGCATAGAGTGAGCAGGCCAACAAGTACTTCTTCAGATGGACCGATATATACCGCTTTTCTTAAGGTCTGTATAACTGCCTTGGTGCCTTCATGGTGGGGAATTACAGTGTATAGGCTTGACACGTCTAGAGTGACCAATAGATCTTGGTCAGTGATGTTCTTTAAATTAGTGATCTTCGTGATGAAATCCTGAGAGTCCCGTATGTACGATGGAGTTAATTTAACAAGAGGTTGTAAATAGAAATCCACAAACTGGGCTAAAGGCTGAAGTAAAGACCCTCTAGCCGAGACAATAGGTCTCCCCGGTGGTTGTTGTGCGTTCTTATGGACCTTAGGTGAGGTATATAGTAGGGGAATAAGTGGATGTTCCCGACGTAAAAAGTTGTAATCATCTTGTGTGATCAGACCATTATTTTTGTACTCAATCAAAGTTGTGTCAATTCTCCTCTTTAATCTTGAAGTGGGATCCCTATCCAAAGCTCGATAGGTATTTGTATCTCTCAACTGGCTGAGAATCTCGGATTTGTAGTATGACACGTCCATGATCACAATAGCCCCACCCTTATCAGCAGGGCGAATCACGATTGAAGAATCTTCACTTAAGGATTTAAGGGCCAATCTCTCGTCTTTTGTTAGATTGTCTCTTATTGACATGTCTGGTCTTTCTTTGATGTTGTTAGAAAGAAAACCAGTGAAGGTGCTGATAGTAGGGTTATTTGAGGATGGATCAAAAGACCCTTTTGCTCTAAAGTCACTCCTTTGTTCTGAATTGGTATTGAAATATTCCTTTAGTCTAAGATTTCTGCTGAACCTCTGCACATCAATATACAGATCAAATTCATTGGTTTTCACCGAGGGCACAAAAGATAAGCCTTTATTTAACAAATTAATTTCAGTCTCAGATAGTGTACGTGAACTGATGTTAAATACAATATTATCTATGCTCTCCGTTGTTGGTGGTGTCGGCGGGCAATGCCCCCCCCGCCTCGTGTGTGGCCTCCGCCTCTTCCTAAAAAACGATGTGCAGATGGATGTCCCGCCAATGGAGGTAATGCTGCTGCACCTGAGTTAGAGGACTCCCAATGTCCCCTATTGCCTCTTGATCTCGTAGTAACGCCCCTATTGGAGCCAACCGTATCCTCAATTTGAGTCTCAGTTCCTGAGCTATCTCCAGAGCTCGTATCTACCGTGGCTATGGACTTTTTGGTAAACCGCCGGTCCCTCCTTGGCCTGTGTGGTCTCCTATCCTCTGGTGCTACCATCCATCTATAGATAGATTTGTAGGAATAATCTTGTGTGACAGTATGTAATTTTCGGTTTTTAAAGGCAATAAGATCTTGTTTATAGGTCTTGATCTGGAGGCTTAATTTGTTCAGCCAATTTGTGTTGGTATCAGATTCTAGTAGTCCCTGTTTTTCTCGTTCAAATGTTAATATTTCAATTTTGACTTCTTTCAAGAGGCGACCAACCTCTCTGATGACAAGTAGCATAAGGTCGAATGAACATTTATTTAGAATTTTGCACCAGTTGATGCAAAATTCGTTATTCGACCTGCCAATAGTGGGGATATTCCTTATTCTGAAACCCCTCGGGATCATTCTCTTTTTATGGTAGTCTGATAGATATGCTCCATGCAGATTTAAATCGACTTCTCTCTGTTTAAGCTTAATCAATGTATTGTACATTGTTTGTAATGATTCCTCCACTTGTTGCTCCTCTATGGAGCCAAAGCGGATCAGTTCTGCGTCCTCATCAGTGAAAGTGAAGATATCCTCATCCTTATCGTCAGATAACGTACCACTAGGATTCACAGCGGTCTCTGTGTCCATAATGTCCATGTCCTCTCTGTTGGTCATTGTCAGTTCTCCCAATATGTCAAATAGTCGTATAGCAGGGGGGGGGGGGGAAGAAATGATTCGGGTAAAAAACAACCCTGTTGTGGGTGCACTGCACAAGGTTTCAAATTCAGTCAAAAAATTGGTGTATGCGCACTCTCACCAACGTTCAACAGCTACCAGGGTGCTATACGGTGTATGATAGAAAAGCAAAAAAAGAAGCACTCACTGGATTTTCATCAAAAAGTGACCAGAAATTTAATGTAGTTTGTGACGTTTCGGGACAACAACAGTCCCTTCCTCTGACAAATGAACACTGAACAAAAGCTGCCTTAAATAGGCACCCAAATACACTCCCCTCAGGATCAGCCAATCAGGCTGAATAATTACACACACCCATTAAGTGACCAATTAAAAAACATAATACAATTTGTGCATGTGACTGTTATAGCGTTATTGAAAAAAAAGGATTAAAAACACATTTCTTTCTAACAACATCAAAGAAAGACCAGACATGTCAATAAGAGACAATCTAACAAAAGACGAGAGATTGGCCCTTAAATCCTTAAGTGAAGATTCTTCAATCGTGATTCGCCCTGCTGATAAGGGTGGGGCTATTGTGATCATGGACGTGTCATACTACAAATCCGAGATTCTCAGCCAGTTGAGAGATACAAATACCTATCGAGCTTTGGATAGGGATCCCACTTCAAGATTAAAGAGGAGAATTGACACAACTTTGATTGAGTACAAAAATAATGGTCTGATCACACAAGATGATTACAACTTTTTACGTCGGGAACATCCACTTATTCCCCTACTATATACCTTACCTAAGGTCCATAAGAACGCACAACAACCACCGGGGAGACCTATTGTCTCGGCTAGAGGGTCTTTACTTCAGCCTTTAGCCCAGTTTGTGGATTTCTATTTACAACCTCTTGTTAAATTAACTCCATCGTACATACGGGACTCTCAGGATTTCATCACGAAGATCACTAATTTAAAGAACATCACTGACCAAGATCTATTGGTCACTCT
>NC_069508.1:74255354-74302854 GCF_027579735.1 Bombina bombina
GGAGAGGGTGGTTGGATTTTTTTTTATTTTTTTTTAATGTGTTCACCTGTTTTTGTTTGCTTTGCTGTCTTTCTGCATTTCTTTGTCCTTCTGTAATTGTGTCTGTTTCTCTCCTCTTTGAAGCACCTTTCTAGTGTAACAGCTGGGCTAATCAGATTAATTAACTTAAAGGGACAGTAAACACCACTAACATCAGTATCTAATGTAAAAATCCATAACCATTCAATCATTCACACACCCCTAATAGTGAACAACAGCAGCAGCAGCAATAAATATCCCTAATGTAATCATTGATTTCTATGTCTCCAAAATAGCATCCAAACTCCTCTTCCCTCTACCTTCCTTCTCATCATTCAATATTTTTTTCAATGCCTCGGCTCATTCCAGAGGCTTACAACTACGTCACCACGCAGTGCAGATGACATAGTAACGCTACTTGCACGGTGATGTGAATGCGCATCACAAAGTGTTTCCCTGTCTTCATTGCTGGATAGACGTTGTGTTTCCCTGTCTTCATTTCCCTTAGACATTGCGCATGCATGAGTCACATGACAGACTGATCACTCAAGTGCAACAGTCCGAGAGGGGAATATTGAATTAATGTAAAACTGTATATCCATAGGGGCTGAGTTTGGGTTCCATTTCTAACGGTCTGGATGTACTGTTTAGAGATAGAATGCAACACAATGCAATGTGCAGTAAAATATTTGACAGGTTGCAGATGTATCATCAGGATTAAATATTTTGATTGAGGTAAGTATATGAGTGTTTACTGTCCCTTTAAAGATCAGACTATTTATTCAAAAATAAATTTAACACATGTTCCATATGGAGATTTAGGAGCAATTACATTTTTATATCTCAGTTGTTTCTTATGGACTATAGCAAGTGGGCAAAGTCTAGAACTATTCAGAGGCTTTTAGCAGAAACAGGTAGCAGATTAATTTTTTACTGGAAAATTAAAATTGTCTGCATGTACAACAAAACAACCATTGTTTACCTTTCTGGTAATATAAATATATTATTATATTATATAAGATTATAAAGGTTATAAGATTCATAAACGTTAAGCTATGTTCCGATCTATCCTTGTAATAGATCTAAATATCATTCCATATATCGATTAAACACATAAAATTTAGCATTTCAGTATAACAAAATATGAAGGTCACAGTCTGGCAACTTGCTATAATATATAAACAAAAAACATAAACAGATTATGAGCAAATAATGTATAAAACTATATTTATTTGGAGGGCATCAGATACTTTGACATTATCAACACGATACCACAGGTGTTAGGCAGTGCTGCCAAAATGCAAATTAGTTTAGTTTTCTAAAGACTTCTACCATAGTAATATGAATATGGATTTATTAAGCAATAAAACCTATGTGCATTATAGCTCATAACCTTATTAGAGAAAACGGACCGAAAAACAATTAAGCCCTTAAATATCACTGCTAATGATATGAATATTACATATGAAGTACTTGATCATCGGCGGATAAAAATGCCCCATATCTCCATTTTTTAAAGGACAATATCAATTGTTTGCATCTGATAGCTATACAAAAAAAAATATTTTTCTCAAAAATAGATTGCAAATGCCAAATATATTTTTCTAAAAAACTATATATATAATTTTTATTCTTTTTATCATTTGTTGAAACTCATTGTTCCAATTTCTTTGTCATTGTCAGACTCAAAAGCTATTGAAGCCCAACTAATTATGCTAAATTATGTACTAGTAAAACATTATCATTGACAAGCAGGAATTTGGCTCTGAAGAATGGTGGTACCCCAGAAACCATTGGCAAATAAATGTTTTCGTCAGACTTAGTTTTAATTTGTCACATACTCTTTAAATTATTATTATTAGATTTTGTTCTAAAGCTCAAACAGGTTACACAGTGCTGAAAAGTACAAACATTACACACAGTATATATATATATATATATATATATATATATATATATATATATATATATATATATATATATATATATAGATATAGATATATATATATATATATATATATATTAAGGTTTTTATTAAAAAAAATAAAAACTGCTTTAAAGAGACTCTCCCACTCCCTCCCCTAAAGGAAATTAACTCCACCAGGGAATATGCCCTGAGGGTCCCTGGGTAATAATCCTGGCTTCATACTAAAATGCAACCTTAGGTCTGTAATACAAATCCAGTGAGCAGGGATTTCCAAGTGAGTCAGACTTCTACCATAGTTATATAAATATGGATTTATTAAGCAATACAACCTATGTGCATTATAGCCCATAGAGGATGTGCCAGACATAAATTTAAGACAGCATATACATGTTTGGTATCTATATCCTTAGGGTATTATAAGTTCCTTTTTTTTTCTTTCACCTCCAAGATCTGCTAAAAATCTAAGGAAAAGGGGACATTTTTTTGAGAGAAAAAGTGAGCATTGATCTTTTAACACTTGGTTGTGTACATTTAGGAAAGTGTGTTCTTTTGTAGGGTTAAATTGAGACTTGGGGTTCCTATGCCCTGATAGCTAAAAAATCATTTTTTTTCTTTCATGAAAACTGCATAATGGTGCAGTCCTATGCCATGTTGCCTATTTAATGGCTTTACTACATGTTTATTATATGTGTGTTCATGGCACATGTGCAATTCTTTCTCATTATTTTGCACCGAAAATAATGGCAAGAATGCTATGTTTATATTGATGAAGAAATATTTTTTCTGTTAAAAAAGAAAGAATGTCTATTTTCAAAGACAATTTATAGGCTGGTATATCTGTGAATGAAGACATAGAGGCCTATTTATCAAAGGTCTGACGGACCTGATCCGACAGTGCGAATCAGGTCCGCCAGACCTCGCTGAATACAGAGAGCAATACACTCTCTGTATTCAGCATTGCACCAGCAGCTCTTGTGAGCTGCTGATGCAACGCCGCCCCCTGCAGATTCGCAGCCAATCGGCTGCCAGCAGGGGGTGTCAATCAACCCAATCGTACTCGATCGGGTTGAATTGTGGCGATTTCTGTCCGCCTCATCAGAGCAGGCGGACAGGTTATGCATCAGAGGTCTTCAGACTCGCTGCTCCATAACTTGCATTTCTGGCGAGTCTGAAAACTCGCCAGAAACACGGGCCATTCGGAGCTTGATAGATATGCCCCATATTCTGGACTGTTATATTGCATATATTTTTAAAATAAAAAACACACTGATTAAACAGCGCTAACTACCAGAAAAAGTTCACTATCTCTGTGATATAAAAAAGCAAATTCTAATAAAAAAATCCTAATAAAAACACTTCAGAATAAGTGTATAATTACAAGCGTACATGTGAAACAAAAGAATGCTACAAATCCTATGATATAAAGAAATTTTCAAAAAAGAAAACCATGCAATTAAAAAACACAATAAATTAAAAATAGTTACATACGAGACCTGCTGCAGCCGCTTTACCGGTGGTGTCCAGCGTGCCTCCCGGAGTACAATAGAATCCCAAAATCTGTAGAAAAACACAAAGCGCAAACAGACTCAAGTGTGGATTGATAAAACAAACACACCACGCTATTAGATTGCACTTACAGTGTAAAATATTTAATAGGGCGTTTGTTACAAATCTTCAATGACCAGGATGAATCGTCCATAAACAAATAAAGTCAATATTAGTCCTTTAAACAAAACTGTAGATGTCCCTCAAAATTATCGTCACAGGACAATATAGTTCAATCCTTTGAAGGCTTCCGTACCCGCGGCTCTAATTGCAGTAGTCGTACTGGAACTCAGATGCCGATGAGGTCACTATGTAGCACTACGGGTCCTCAGGGAGTACAAAGTAAGCCTCAACGCGTTTCAACCGCCAGCGTACAGTCTTTCTCAAGAGGTGAAGTGTATGCCTTGTCTTACGGTACAGGCTAATATATAGCCACCAGGCTCATTTCATTGGTACCGTAATGTCTGTCAATCTCTTAGCCTGTTAACATATTATACTCTGATCCGTGCATAACTTTAAAACGATACTTAAAAATGCATGTTATTAAAACATAACTTTATTAAATACATATTAAATGTAATAAAAACCCTTTACTAAAAATGACTCTTAAAGGTTAACGGATTAACAGTTTCACGAAACTAATATATTAGGGGGAACAGCCATTTCATTCTTTTTACTCTGTTTATTTAATATGTATTTCTTAGGATAATTATCTTATAGCATACACAAATGTATTTTTATAAAAATGATTTATTTCAAATGTATTATATTATTTTATATGTATTGGAACTAATACACCTACTATCCCTATCTCCACTATCTACTACATGAAGCATGATCACATCACATGAAAGCAGCTAGATCTAAATCCACGTTAAGACCACCTGGACACAGACAATTTAATTTCTGTATCCAGTATGTCTCACGTTTACGGAGAGTTAGTAATCTATTTTGTGATGTAGGGGGTATCCAATCAATAACCTGAACCTTCAGAGATCTAGAGTCTCCACCATGCACATCTCTGAAATGCAAGGGGACACTGTGATTATCCATTTTATTTTTGATGTTATTAAGGTGTTCTGACACTCTCCGCCTGATCTTCCTTTTCGTGCGACCCACATAAATTAGGTCACACCCACATGTTAATGAATACACAACATATGTAAAATCACAGGTGCTACGACACTGGATTTGAAAATTTCGGGATTGATCACTATTGGTGAAACTTGGTTCTTTCTTCACATGTTTGCACATTCCACAATTGTGTTTACCACACTTATATGTGCCCTATTTTAGGCTCAATCAATTGCTCTTGTGGGATGTCACTTTCTTTTAACAGATTTTAATTTACTAGGGGCTAGTAGATTCCTCAAATTTCTGCCCTTCTTGAAGGTAATAGAAGGATAATTAGGTAATGAGGGTGCTAACAAACTGTCTGATTTTAGAATACCCCAATGTTTATTGAAGACTTCTTTAATAATTTTGTGCCCTTCATTAAAGGTCGTAATAAATCTAATATGATCCTGATTGTGTCTAACGTGTTGATGGTGTCTATCTATCGAACACTGTTCCTCTTTCTTTAGCAGGGAGTCCCTAGTTCACCCTAAAGCCTTAGTCCTCGAGTTATCTATAATAACCGGATAATATCCCTTGACTTTAAATTTATTTGCCAAAATGTCAGCTTCTTTGTTAAAGTCACTTATGGAACTACAATTTCTTCTCAATCTGAGAAACTGACTATATGGAATATTATCTTTCCAATTACGTTGATGTGCACTCTTATAATCAATGAAGCTGTTTCTTTCAGTTGGCTTCCTAAAATTGGATACTGCTATTTTATTTTCATTGTTAACAAATAATCGCAAGTCAAGGAATTCAATTTTGGTTTTTGAATGATTTTCAGTGAAATTATTATCATTATTATTAATGTATTTGACAAATTCATCGACCAATGTAAAATCCCCCTCCCACAAAATGATCACATCGTCAATATATCTCTGATATTTGACTATATTACCGCTAAATCAATGTGATTTCCAGATATATTCATTTTCGAAGGTGTGCATATACAGGTTTGCATATGATGGTGCAAATGTTGTGCCCATCGCTGTGCCTCTGATCTGTCTGTAATACACACCCTCGAAAATGAAATAATTGTGTTCCAATATAAATTGTATACACTTTAAAATAAATTGTTGGTGAGCCATATTAAATCCCCATTGGACCAATTCTATTTCAACAGCTTTCATCCCTTTATCATGCGGTATCGACGTATATAATGCTGACACATCGCATGTGATCCAACAATAATTACTTTTCCATTCAACCCCTTCAAAGATCCCAATGACATGTGTGGTGTCCTTCAGGTAAGCCCTTGTATTTTTCACAATATTTTGTAGAAAATAATCAATGTATTTAGAGACCTTATCTGTAATGGAACAAATCCCAGAATTGATGGGCCTACCTGGAGGACACTCCACACTCTTGTGGATCTTTGGTAGGTGATAAAAATACGGGATTTTAGGATCCAATTCTTGTAAATATTTGAATTCATCATTATTCAATATCCCTTCAGATTTAGCATTAACTAGAATGGAATTTAATTCAGACATATAAGTTTTGGTTGGATCAGTCTTTAGAGGTAATATAGTCAAATATCAGAGATATATTGACAATGTGATAATTTTGTGGGAGGGGGATTTTACATTGGTCAATGAATTTGTCAAATACATTAATAATAATGATTATAACCTTAAATTCACTGAAAATCATTCAAAAACCGAAATTGAATTCCTTGACTTGTGATTATTTGTTAACAATGAAAATAAAATAGCAGTATCCAATTTTAGGAAGCCAACTGAAAGAAACAGCTTCATTGATTATAAGAGTGCACATCAACGTAATTGGAAAGATAATATTTCATATAGTCAGTTTCTCAGATTGAGAAGAAATTGTAGTTCCATAAGTTACTTTAACAAAGAAGCTGACATTTTGGCAAATAAATTTAAAGTCAAGGGATATGATCCGGTTATTATAGGTAACTTGAGGACGAAGGCTTTAGGGTGAACTAGGGACTCCCTGCTAAAGAAAGAGGAACAGTGTTCGATAGGTAGACACCATCAACACGTTAGACACAATCAGGATCATATTAGATTTATTACGACCTTTAATGAAGGGCACAAAATTATTAAAGAAGTCTTCAATAAACATTGGGGTATTCTAAAATCAGACAGTTTGTTAGCACCCTCATTACCTAATTATCCTTCTATTACCTTCAAGAAGGGCAGAAATTTGAGGAATCTACTAGCCCCTAGTAAATTAAAATCTGTTAAAAGAGAGAAAGTTAACTCAAACAAGAGCAATTGGTTGAGCCTAAAAGAGGGCACATATAAGTGTGGTAAACACAATTGTGGAATGTGCAAACATGTGAAGAAAGAACCAAGTTTCACCAATAGTGATCAATCCCGAAATTTTCAAATCCAGTGTCGTAGCACCTGTGATTTTACATATGTTGTGTATTTATTAACATGTGGGTGTGACCTAATGTATGTGGGTCGCACCAAAAGGAAGATCAGGCGGAGAGTGTCAGAACACCTGTCAGCCGCTCTGGAATCAATCCGGAATGTAACCCAACTGCTAGCGTGAATTGAAAGCACACGCTAGCACACTGAGAAATATCCAGGACGTGACCCACTCAGGAAGCAGATTAGAAGATAACAAAAATGAATATTGTTCCAGAATGCAGGAAAGCCACAAAGGATAAAACGTCCCTTTAAGTAGTACAAAGAACAAAAAGGAAATGCTCTTACTTGAAGCTTCTGAAAAAGGTCCTCTTTAGCAGGCTTGTAAAACAAAGGAAAAGTTCTCTTTTGCAGCTTGTAAAAGTAAATGTCCCTTTTAAGCAGGTGTATAACAAACAGAAAGGCAAAGTTCTCTTTTGCAGCTTGTAAAAGTAAATGTCCCCTTTTTAACAGGTTTAGAACAAACAGAATAGCACAGTTTCTTGTACAGCTTGTAAAAGTATAATGTCCCTTTAAGCAGGTTTATAACAAACAGAAAGGCAAAGTTCTCTTTTGCAGCTTGTAAAAGTAAAATGTCCCTTTAAGCAGGTTTTGTTTATCAAAGAAAAGGTTTAAAGGTAAAGGCAAAAGCAAGGTCAGGCAGGCAGAAGTCGGCATCCAAATATCAGCAAAAGGTATAGGCAAAAGACAAGGTCAGGCAAGCAGAAGTCGGCATCCAAGTATCAGCAAAAGGGTAAAAGCTACAGGCAAGGTCAGGCAGGCAGAAGTCAATATCCAAATATCAGCAAGTAGGGATTAGGCAAGAGGCTTGGTCAGGCAGGCAGAAGTCGGTACACAAAAGAACAAAATTGATACGGTACTCACAATCCAGGGAAACAAACAAACGGGCCCAGATTCAGATCTCCCGCCGTGATTTAAAGGGCAGGAGCGTAACCGTCATCAGAGGGGTGTGAGAGAAAGCGTCATGTTGCTAAGCAACATGACGTCAGACACACAGAGAAGTTCCGGGAGCCGCGGCGACACGGCGATGAACGGAAGCAATCATGACAGCACCCCCTCCTCAAGGACCCCTCCGGGGGACAGGACCAGGTCTATCAGGATGAGTCTTGTGGAAGGTCTTGACCAAAATAGGAGCATTTACTTGATGAGCAGGTTCCCAAGAACGTTCCGTGACTGGATAACCCTTCCAATGAATGAGATAATACAATTTCTTGCCCCGCAACTTGGAATCTAGAATATGGCTGATCTCAAACTCAGGATGTCCATGCACCAATAACGGTGGAGGTTTAGAAAAAGGCTTAGAATACCTGTTAATCATCACAGGTTTTAAAAGAGAAACATGGAATACCGGATGGACTTTGAGAGACTTGGGTAAAGCTACCCGATAAGCAGTGGAACACACCTGACCCAGTATTCGGAAAGGACCCACATATCGTGGTCCCAATTTGTTAGAAGGTTGTTTCAGGCGAAGAAATCGAGAGGAAATCCAAACTTTATCACCAGGGCGATATTTAGGAGCCTTCTTCCGTCGAAGATCCGAAAAGAACTTGTAACGTCTAGAAGTTACAGAAAGAATACGATGTATCTTCTGCCAATGTCGAGTTAATCTTCGGGCTGTAAGATCAGAAGCAGGATTCACTGTGGAGGAAGTATGCAAAGGGAATGTCCTAGGCTGATATCCGTAAGCTGCATGAAAAGGAGAAGTCTGAAGGGAGGAATTGTACCGGGCATTATGAGCCAATTCAGCCAAAGGAAGGTAAGAAGTCCAGTTAGAGTGATAATGATCCACATAATGTCTAAGATATGTTTCAAGACACTGGTTTACTCTTTCAGTCTGACCATTCGATTGTGGGTGGTGAGAAGTAGAGAGAGATATAGTAGTACCAAAATGTTTACAAAGTGACCTCCAAAATCGAGAAACGAATTGTACCCCTCTATCTGAAACAATATCTAGAGGAAATCCATGGATTCTTACAATATGTAGAATAAAAAGTTCAGAGAGTCTTTTGGCAGATGGTAATCCTGGCAAGGGTACAAAATGAGCCGTCTTAGTGAACCTGTCGACCACCACCCAGATAGTATTGTTCCCAGTGGACAAGGGAAGATCGGTAATAAAGTCCATGGATACATGAGTCCAAGGCTGGTGAGGTATAGGCAATGGTTGGAGTAATCCTGAAGGAAGTTGGCGTGGAGTTTTGTTCATGGCACATTGTGTGCATACTGAGACGTAATCCTTCACATCTTGAGAGAGTGTAGGCCACCAGACATGTTGTTTGAGGTTTCGAGTGGTAATACTGATGCCAGGATGTCCAGAAAGGGGACTATCATGAGCCCAAAATAAAATCTTGGAACGAAGGCGTTCAGGAACAAAGAGTAAACCATCGGGAGGTTTACAGGACAAAGGAAGATGCTCTTGAGCGGACTGTAATTCTTGTAACCAAGAAGTTGTTAACTGGGCAATGACTTCATGAGGTTGGAGAATGGTACCAGACTCAGGAACTGGGGTATCTTGAAATTGTCTGGAAAGTGCGTCTGCTTTAATATTTTTTGAACCAGGTATGTAAGACAAATTATAGTGAAACCGAGAGAAGAATAATGACCAGCGTGCTTGCCTGGAATTTAATCGTTTGGCTGTTTGGAGATACAGAAGGTTCTTATGATCAGTAAGTATAGTAAATGGCAAAGAAGTACCTTCCAGCCAATGTCTCCATTCATCCAATGCCATTTTGATGGCAAGCAACTCTTTATTCCCTACGTCATAGTTAAATTCGGAAGGAGTGAATTTTTTAGAGAAAAAAGCAACAGGATGAATCCTTCCAGTCTCTGGTATTCGTTGAGACAGAACAGCTCCAGCAGCAACAGAGGAAGCATCCACCTCCAGAATAAATTGAAACTCAGGATTTGGATGACGAAGGATAGGAGCTGAGGAAAAAGCTTCTTTGAGAGATTCAAAAGCTTCTATAGCCTCAGACGGCCATACTTTACAGTTTTGTCCTTTTCTTGTGAGAGAAGTAAGAGGAGAAGTAATAGTAGCAAAATTCTTGATGAACTTTCTGTAATAATTGGCGAAGCCTAGGAAACGTTGTAAAGCCTTCAAAGAATCAGGTCTAGGCCAATCCAAAATGGCAGAAAGTTTAGTAGGGTCCATTTCGAATCCAGATGCCGATATTACATAACCCAGAAAGGGTATGGATTTTTGATGGAAAGAACATTTCTCCAGTTTAGCAAACAGATGGAATTCTCTTAGACGTTGAAGTACTTTCTTGACGTGGTGCACATGATCTTGGTGGTTCTGAGAAAAAATTAAGATGTCGTCCAGGTATATGATAACAAAAATATTCAAAAAATCACGAAAGATCTCGTTTACAAAATGCTGGAAAACCGCCGGAGCATTGCATAGCCCGAAGGGCATGACCAAATATTCATAATGCCCAAATCGAGTGTTAAAGGCAGTCTTCCACTCATCTCCTTTGCGTATACGGATCAAGTTGTATGCACCACGTAGGTCGAGTTTGGTGAAAATGGTGGCTCCCTGAAGATAAGTAAAAAGTTCAGGAATAAGGGGCAGAGGATAACTGTTCTTGATGGTAATCTGATTCAATCCACGATAATCAATACAGGGTCTTAATCCGCCATCCTTTTTTCCCACAAAAAAGAAACCAGCCCCTACAGGGGAAGAGGAGGGTCGAATAAATCCTCTAGCCAGATTGTCTTTTATATATTCTTCCAGAGCCATGTTTTCTGGTTTAGAAAGTGGATATGTCTTGCCTCGAGGATAGGCAGCCCCAGGAAGGAGATCAATGGGACAATCAAAAGGGCGATGAGGAGGAAGACGTTCAGCTTCTTTTTTGGAGAAGACATCCACAAAGTCATGGTAATGCATAGGTAAGGATTCCGGAGTTTCAACTGTGAGAGCAATAGTGAGTGGTAACTTAGTAATCTTTTGAAGACATTTAGTCTGGCATGTAGATCCCCAGGAAGTGAGTTCACCGAAAGTCCAAGAAAAAATGGGATTGTGAATCTGGAGCCAGGGTAATCCCAAGATAATGGGAAATTGCGGAGTGGGAATGACATCGAAACAAATTGTCTCAGAATGAAGTATTCCTACGGTGAGGAGTAAGGGTTGAGTAGAAAACTGAATGTATCCAGAACCCAAAGGATCTCCACTGACCGTAGAGACTGAAATGGAATACTCCTTCTTTAATAAGGGTATAGAATGAGTAGAAACAAATGTAGAGTCAATGAACACACCTCCAGCACCAGAATCAATTAGAGCTTGGGTATAGATCTTCTTATGTCCAATTAGAAGAGTTTCTGGAACAAAGAGTTTCTTGTATAGGGAATGACCACTATTTTGGCTTAACTCAGTTCCCTGGACTAGAGTTAAGCCCTGGCTTTTACTGGCCTAGTAGGACAATCCCTTAATAAATGCCCTTTAAGGCCACAGTACAGACATAAGCCAAGAGTCCGTCTTCTCAAGCGTTCAGTCTCAGTTAATTTTATACTTCCTACTTCCATGGGTTCAGCCTGATCAGTAGTAGGAGAGGCTGGAGTGACTGGATTAGAAAAACGAGGAGCTAAACGAAAAGGAGTTCGAGTTGACGTCCTCTGTGTTCTATCCTTTTCTTGTTGGCGTTCACGAAACCTGGCGTCGAGACTGATACAGAGATTTATTAAGGCTTCTAAGGACTCAGGAAGTTCACGATACACCAATTCATCCTTGAGACGCTCAGAAAGTCCTTTACGGAAAGCGGCTCTGAGTGCTCCCTGATTCCAAGTGGTTTCAGAGGCAAGGGTGCGGAACTCAATTGCATATTGAGAGACTGGTTGATTTCCTTGACGTAAATCCAGGAGGGTAGCTTCAGCAGCGGATGACCTTCCAGGTTTATCGAATACGTTTGAGAATGTAGATAGAAATGTATCAACATCCAACAGTATAGGATCATTCTTTTCTAGCAAAGGTGACACCCAAGCCAAGGCTTTTCCTTTCATTAAGGAAATAAGAAACGTGATTCTAGAAGAGGCAGTAGCAAAGAGAGTAGGGCTATTTTGGAAATGAAGACGGCATTGATTCAGAAAGCCTCTACATTCTTCAGGATTCCCATCATATTTATCCGGAAGAGGTATCCTGGGACTTAGTTGTACCTGAGACTGATTGTTAGGAATCGGAGGAGGTAATGCCTCAATCGGATTTGGATTGGGATTAGGATTGGGAGGTGCGGTAGCAACCAAATTTTGTAATAGAGCAGTAATTTGATCAAGTTTAGTGTCCAGAGACTGCAAGTGAGTGGCATGAGAACCCAAGAGCTGTCCCTGGTGAGCCACGGCCATAGATAATTCAGTGGGGTCCATTTTTATGGCCCGTTTGTAATGTCAGCCGCTCTGGAATCAATCCGGAATGTAACCCAACTGCTAGCGTGAATTGAAAGCACACGCTAGCACACTGAGAAATATCCAGGACGTGACCCACTCAGGAAGCAGATTAGAAGATAACAAAAATGAATATTGTTCCAGAATGCAGGAAAGCCACAAAGGATAAAACGTCCCTTTAAGTAGTACAAAGAACAAAAAGGAAATGCTCTTACTTGAAGCTTCTGAAAAAGGTCCTCTTTAGCAGGCTTGTAAAACAAAGGAAAAGTTCTCTTTTGCAGCTTGTAAAAGTAAATGTCCCTTTTAAGCAGGTGTATAACAAACAGAAAGGCAAAGTTCTCTTTTGCAGCTTGTAAAAGTAAATGTCCCCTTTTTAACAGGTTTAGAACAAACAGAATAGCACAGTTTCTTGTACAGCTTGTAAAAGTATAATGTCCCTTTAAGCAGGTTTATAACAAACAGAAAGGCAAAGTTCTCTTTTGCAGCTTGTAAAAGTAAAATGTCCCTTTAAGCAGGTTTTGTTTATCAAAGAAAAGGTTTAAAGGTAAAGGCAAAAGCAAGGTCAGGCAGGCAGAAGTCGGCATCCAAATATCAGCAAAAGGTATAGGCAAAAGACAAGGTCAGGCAAGCAGAAGTCGGCATCCAAGTATCAGCAAAAGGGTAAAAGCTACAGGCAAGGTCAGGCAGGCAGAAGTCAATATCCAAATATCAGCAAGTAGGGATTAGGCAAGAGGCTTGGTCAGGCAGGCAGAAGTCGGTACACAAAAGAACAAAATTGATACGGTACTCACAATCCAGGGAAACAAACAAACGGGCCCAGATTCAGATCTCCCGCCGTGATTTAAAGGGCAGGAGCGTAACCGTCATCAGAGGGGTGTGAGAGAAAGCGTCATGTTGCTAAGCAACATGACGTCAGACACACAGAGAAGTTCCGGGAGCCGCGGCGACACGGCGATGAACGGAAGCAATCATGACAACACCTTAATAACATCAAAAATAAAATGGATAATCACAGTGTTCCCTTGCATTTCAGAGATGTACATGGTGGAGACTCTAGATCTCTGAAGGTTCAGGTTATTGATTGGATACCCCCTACATCACAAAATAGATTACTAACTCTCCGTAAACGTGAGACATAATGGATACAGAAATTAAATTGTCTGTGTCCAGGTGGTCTTAACGTGGATTTAGATCTAGCTGCTTTCATGTGATGTGATCATGCTTCATGTAGTAGATAGTGGAGATAGGGAGAGTAGGTGTATTAGTTCCAATACATTTAAAATAATATAATACATTTAAAATAAATCATTTTTATAAAAATACATTTGTGTATGCTATAAGATAATTATCCTAAGAAATACATATTAAATAAACAGAGTAAAAAGAATGAAAAGGCTGTTCCCCCTAATATATTAGTTTCGTGAAACTGTTATCCCAGAGTATAAGTGAAATATTATAGAGTATAAGTGAAATACCATTCTTATAATAATCTGTTAACCCTGAGTATTAGTGAAACATTATAGAATCTGGGCATGGTATCTGTCTGTTTTTACATAGAATTTTTTCATATAACTATTTGTTGTAAATGTATTAAATATTAATTTTATGTTTATTTTAAGAGTCATTTTTATTAAAGGGTTTTTATTACATTTAATATGTATTTAATAAAGTTGTGTTTTTAATAACATGCATTTTTAAGTATCGTTTTAAAGTTATGCATTGATCAGAGTGTAATATGTTAACAGGCTAAGAGATTGACAGACATTACGGTACCAATGAAATGAGCCTGGTGGCTATATAATAGCCTGTACCGTAAGACAAGGCATACACTTCACCTCTTGAAAAAGACCGCACGCTGGCGGTTGAAACACGTTGAGGCTTACTTTGTACTCTCTGAGTACCCGTAGTGCTCCATAGTGACGTCATCGGCATCCGAGTTACAGTATGACTACTGCAATTAGAGCCGCGGGTACGGAAGCATGCAAGGGATTGAACTATATTGTCATGCGACGATAATTTTGAGGGACATCTATAGTTTTGTTTAAAGGACTAATATCGACTTTATTTGTTTATGGACGATTCATCCTGGTCATTGAAGATTTGTAACAAACGCCCTATTAAATATTTTACACTGTAAGTGCAATCTAATAGCGTGGTGTGTTTGTTTTATCAATCCACACTTGAGTCTGTTTGCGCTTTGTGTTTTTCTACAGATTTTGGGAATATATTTTTTTAAAATAACATGTATTTTTATGTAGTTAAGTCTTATGTTTGCTGTTGTTTGATCTTATAATTCAGTCAATGGGGATTTTATGTTTAACAAGATTAGAAAATCATTTTATGTCAATATGGATTCCAAAATGATTAACCCACACACACACATATATATATATATATATATATATATATATATATATATATATATATATATATATATATATAGAGACAAAAGATAAATGAACCAGTAGAAAGAATCCACTGAATCACTCCCAGGCGCTCACTATCAAATAAAGCAATGCCACAAGGTATATACTCTATACCCAGCACCTCATAGAGGTATATATATTTTCAGTAGGTAGTATCCAGCTGCCAAAACCCAAAAAGAATAGAGGAGACCTATCACTCCTCAAAAAGGGACATAAAAAGAAAGGGGCAGGGTGGCGCAGACAGCTCAAACTAAAAATATATATAATAGATAAAAGATAAATATATAAAATTTATACAGTTTATAGTAAAATATTATAGCAATGCATAGTTAAAAATAACATAAAATAAATAATTAATATAATGCAGTATGTTACAAATGTCCATAAGCAATATCAAATAATCAATGTGCTTCTCTCCGAGTCTGACTCGGAGAGAAGCACATTGCAGCTAAACTTAAGCTGATATAAAGTGAGTTACTACTTACTAAAGAGAGCACGAGGACCTTTGGAGGATTCTACTATCCATATTCCAAGATACAGAAGTCTGCATTCTGGGAGATCCAGTGGATGATTCTATCTTTTCTACAGGGAGTGCCTCATTCTGTTTTGAAAGTGCTACATTCTTACCTCATGTGATTGAGGTTCATTCAAGTAAGTGCACATCTAATAGGGGATTAAAATCTGAAGACTCTATCCTCTACATTTGATGTGCTCCTGATTACCTCTGATCGTTTAGGATTTTTGATATTGCTTATGGACATTTGTAACATACTGCATTATATTAATTATTTATTTTATGTTATTTTTAACTATGCATTGCTATAATATTTTACTATAAACTGTATAAATTTTATATATTTATCTTTTATCTATTATATATATTTTTAGTTTGAGCTGTCTGCGCCACCCTGCCCCTTTCTTTTTATATATATATATATATATATATATATATATATATATATATATATATATATATTACAGGTAAAGTCAGATATCCGGGTAATCCTAAAATTACCTGGGTAAAATGGACATTACCCAAGTGGCTGTGGATAAAGCCAGATGTACTGTAATTCCCCCATCAACACTTTTTTTCTGCCTCTATCTGGGGGGTTGAAGGAGGGCGCCCTGCCGTTGAAGGCTGAAACGCGTAGATGTACTGTGGACTTTGATATTTTTTTCTCCTATACAGAATGCTCTGTTTGTAGTGATAGCAAAGATTTAGCTTCTAATCCGTTGCCAAGTATTTTATGAATCATTCCTTACTAAATCTAATTGGATTATATAGGTCATGTGACATCAGAACCCGGAAGACAGACACACTACCAGCAGAACAATTCTGAAATAGGGTATCGGTGACTCGCACATGCATGTGAAGCATAACTAGATATTCAGTACTCCAGCATTTTAAATACTGCAGCTGATCAGAGCACCAGTGGGGCTTATATCATGTCATCAATTAACAAATGGAGTCATTACCAGATGGTACAAACACCTAAGGCTCTCTAAGCAAGTGCTCTGTTTAATAGCTAGTGCACGGAGCATACTTACATTAAATACACTTTTGAAACAGCTATAGCAAAAATGCCTCTATTCAAAACTGAAATGCACCAATGTACCAATGTACATTCCAATTTTGGCTGCAATCTCCCTTTAAAGGGCCACTAAACCAAAAATCTTTCTTTCATGATTCAGATAGAGAATAGAAATGTAAACAACATTACAATTTACTTCCATTATTTATTTTGGTTCATTTTTTAAATATCCTTATTTGAAGAAAAAGCAATGTACATGGTGAACCAATCACATGATGCTTCTATGTGCGGCAACCAATCAGCAGCTAGTGAGCATATCTAGATATGCTTTTCATCAAAGAATATCAAGAGAATAAAACAAATTAGATAATATAAGTAAATTAGAAAGATGTTTAACATTGCATTCTCTTTCTAAATCATAAAAGAAAAAATGTGGATGGCATGTCCTTTTAACATTCTGTTCCAAGATGGCTGAATTCAGTACTTACAATATTAAATATAAATCCTGTTAGGCTTCCTTTACATAAAGCATTGGTAATTACTTACCTAGTGCTATGTGAATGTATCTTTAAAAGTAATTTGATATTTTTTAAGTAAATAGATAACTTACCATGAACAGTCAAATCAATGCTATATTCAGTATGCAGTGAATGGTATATTTATCATGTGACAAGAAAACATCTTTGCAAGATTTAGAAACTTAGCATTCATGCTTTCTTCATTATTTTACAGAAACATATGGGAATTTATGCTATATCTGTTCAAAATGGCACACAATGAAATCTCCAAGTTGTTTGTCAATGACATCAGTGTCACACTGTTCACATTAGCAGAATATTTACATAGTGACCTCGCAATGTGCTTTCATTTGAGCAAATGTGTTTCATAAGTTCACCTTGTAACAATATCTGTAACGCATCCTGACAATTGGTAATTTGTCAGCGGCACTTTATGTCACAAAGGAATGCTCAGGGACACACTGGGCACAGTAAAACCCCAGAGGCAGACAAAAGAGGTTCTGAAGGATGTCATGATAGAATCAGACTGCAAACAACAACAAGGGCTGTAAAAAAAAAGACATGAAAGATCTTCTGTAAAGATATAGATATAAAAGTATCACAGCATAAGCTGTAGCAAAATAGCATTTAATATATTTGTATTAAAAATCTCTTTTGAGTTTGGATAAAGAGATAGCAAGATAAAATTTAAATATTATAATGCAGCTTATACATTGAAACCAAGTATATACTGTATATATATATATATATATATATATATTAATAATATTGAAAGAGAGATACGGAGAAAAGGGATTCTTTGGCTCCAAAGTAAGGGAATTCAGCACTCTTTAAAGGGACACTGAACCCAATTTTTTTCTTTCGTGATTCAGATAGAGCATGCAATGTTAAGCACCTTTCAAATTTACACCTATTATCAATTTTTCTTCGTTCTCTTGCTTTCTTTATTTGAAAAAGGCATGTAAGCTATTTTTTTGGTTCAGAACCAAGGAAAGCACTTGTTTATTGGTGGGTGAATTTATCCACCAATCAGCAAGAACAACCCAGTTTGTTCACCAAAAATGGGCCGGCATCAAAAACTTACATTCTTGCATTTCAAATAAAGATATCATGAGAATGAAGACAATTTGATAATAAGAGTCAATTAGAAACTTGCTTACAATTGCATGCTCTATCTGAATCACAAAAGAAAAAAAAATGGGTTCAGTGTCCCTTTAAGTTTGAAAAATGGGCATTTTTTATTGTTATATTTTACAATCATCCACTTGATACAGAGAAACATCTGCGCTAAAGTTGCTACAAACTCATCAAAAACCTTTAACCCCTTAGTGACCAACGACGTATGGGGTACGTCCTGCAAAAAAATGCAGTTAATGACCAAGGACGTACCCCATACGTCGTTGGTCTTTGAAAGCAGTGGAAGCGATCCTGATAGCTTCCAGCTGCTTTCATGTTATTGCAGTGATGCCTCAAAATTGAGGCATCCTGCAATAACTGTTTTTAGCCATCCGATGCAGAGAGAGCCACTCTGTGGCCCTCTCTGCATCGGCTACCGATGGCCGTTATGGTTGGTGGGTGGGAGCTCATCCAGGGAGGCGGGTGGGCAGTTATTGGTGGAGGAGGGGGGAGGGATCTAGTGCGGGTGCGTGCGCGTGCACGGGCGCGCACGTGCACGTGATGTCTATCAAAACAGCATCAATATGCTGTAGATCTGGAGGGTGGGAGAGAGGACTGGGGAGGGTGGGATTTTGAAATCAAGGCATCAGGGAGAGGATGGGGGGTTAGATGTTGAGGGGGGGGGCAGCTACACTACAGAAATAAATAAAATATTTAAAAAAAAAAAAAAAAAAAAAATACATTATTATTTTTCAAACTGGGTACTGGCAGACAGCTGCCAGTACCCAATAAAGGCAGAGGGGGGGGGGGGGTTAAAGAGCTGTTTGAGGGGGGATGAGGGAGGTTGGGGGCTAAGGGGGGTCCTACACAGCAGAAGAATTATTTTTTATTTTTTTTAAAAAACCTAAAACTTTTATTTTAGTACTGGCAGATTTTCTGCCAGTACTTAAGATGGCGGGGACAATTGTGGGGTGGGGGAGGGAAGTGAGCTGTTTGGGAGGGATCAGGGGGTGGGATGTGTCAGGTGGGAGGCTGATCTCTACACTAAAGCTAAAATTAACCCTGCAAGCTCCCTACAAGCTACCTAATTAACTCCTTCACTGCTAGACATAATATACAGCGGCATTTAGCGACCTTCTAACTACCAAAAAGCAACGCCAAAGCCATATATGTCTGCTATTTCTGAACAAAGGGGATCCCAGAGAAGCATTTACAACAATTTGTGCCATAATTGCACAAGCTGTTTGTAAATAATTTCAGTGAGAGACCTAAAATTGTGAAATATTTAAAGTTTTTTTTTAATTTGATCGCATTTGGCGGTGAAATGGTGGCATGAAATATACCAAAATGGGCCTAGATCAATACTTGGGGTTGTTTACTACACTACACTAAAGCTAAAATTAACCCTACAAGCTCCCTACATGCTCCGTAGTTAACCCCTTCACTGCTGCACATAATACACGTGTGGTGCGCAGTGGCATTTAGCGGCCTTCTAATTACCAAAGAGCAACGTAAAAGCCATATATGTCTGCTATTTCTGAACAAAGGGGATCCCAGAGAAGCATTTAAAACCATTTGTGCAATAATTGCACAAGCTGTTTGTAAATAATTTCAGTGAGAAACCTAAAGTTTGTGAAAAAATTTGTGAAAAAGTGATCGCATTTGGCGGTGAAATGGTGGCATGAAATATACCAAAATGGGCCTAGATCAATACTTTGGGATGTCTTCTAAAAATATATATATACATGTTAAAGGATATTCAGGGATTCCTGACAGATATCAGTGTCCCAATGTAACTAGCGCTAATTTTGAAAAAAAGTGGTTTGGAAATAGCAAAGTGCTACTTTTATTTAGTGCCCTATAACTTGCAAAAAAGCAAAGAACATGTAAACATTGGGTATTTCTAAACTCAGGACAAAATTTAGAAACTATTTAGCATGGGTGTTTTTTGGTGGTTGTAGATGTGCAACAGATTTTGGGGGTCAAAGTTTGAAAAAATTGTTTTTTTTCAATTTTTTCCTCATATTTTATAATTTGTTTAATAGTAAATTATAAGATATGATGAAAATAATGGTATCTTTAGAAATTCCATTTAATGGCGAGAAAAACGGTATATAATATGTGTGGGTACAGTAAATGAGTAAGAGGAAAATTACAGCTAAACACAAACACAGCAGAAATGTAAAAATAGCCTTGGTCCCAAACGGTCAACAAATGGAAAAGTGCTCTGGTCACTAAGGGGTTAAAGTAGCAAATTATTGCATACACAGAGCTTAGTTTATTTGTTTAGTGCCCTTTCAGGTGTAAAGATGCAAACCATTATTACAAACATGTAAATGCATTCACGTTTAAAGGAGTCACAAGCTTAAACCTCAAAAAACATAAAATAACCTGTGCTTAAAGCATTCTAATACTCTTTAGGCTTGTGAGCATAAAATGTCTTTTAAGGTAGTCCCTGTAGATAGAGGTGCCCCTCATAATATGAACTCATATAGGTAACTTATAAAGCAAAGTCACTTTGATTAATATGCCTGCTGACCGCGGCTTCTGCCGCACTTAAGGTCTATAGGCCTCTTCTTTCTAATCACTTATTTGACTTTTTTCATAAACAACGGATCATTCATGTTTAAACAAGCTACTAATAGCTGCACATACCATCTCCACCGGAAAGCTTTGATCGTCCTGTATAGTTTTAACCCCTTAACGACTGAGGACGTGCAGGGTACGTCCTCAGAAAAAAGGCAGTTAATGCCTGAGAACGTACCCTGCACGTCCTCAGTGTGGAAAGCAGCTGGAAGCGATCCTGCTCGCTTCCAGCTGCTTTCCGGTTATTGCAGTGATGCCTCGATATGGAGGCATCCTGCAATTACCTTTTTAAGTAATCCGGTGCAGAGAGAGCCACTCTGTGGCCCTCTCTGCACCGGAGATCGGTTGCTCCCTGTGTTGGTGGGTGGGAGCCGGACCGGGAGGCGGGGTGGCGGCCATCGATGGCCCTGTGGATGTGGAGGGGGGCGGGATCGTGGGCGGGGGGTGGCTGGGGGCGCGCACGGGCGCGCGCGCGTGCACGGGAGGGTGGGGGCGGGCGCGTGCACGGGGAGGGAGCGGGTGGGAACCGCTACACTGCAGAAAATGTGCAAATAAAAAAGATAAAAAAAAGTGAAAATTAAAATAATCAGCAAGGTGGTGGGGGTTTGTCTGTGGGGGGTGGGGGGGGGGGGAAGTTACACTACAGAAAAAAAAAAACAAAGAAAAAAAAAGCACTTTTTATTGTAAACTGGGTACTGGCAGACAGCTGCCAGTACCCAAGATGGCCCCCAATAAGGCAGAGGGGAGGGTTAGAGAGCGGTTTTGGGGGGGGGATCAGGGAGGTTGGGGGCTAAGGAGGGGATCCTACACAGTAGCATATGTAAATATGCTAAAAAAAAATTCATTTTTTTTTAAAACCCTTTTATTTTAGTACTGGCAGACTTTCTGCCAGTACTTAAGATGGCGGGGACAATTGTGGGGTGGGGGAGGGAAGGGAGCTGTTTGGGAGGGATCAGGGGGTGGGATGTGTCAGATGGGAGGCTGATCTCTACACTAAAGCTAAAATTAACCCTGCAAGCTCACTACAAACTCCCTAATTAACCCTTTCACTGCTAGCCATAATACACGTGTGAGGCGCAACAGGATTTAGTGGCCTTCTAATTACCAGAAAGCAACGCCAAAGTCATATATGTCTGCTATTTCTGAACAAAGGGGATCCCAGACAAGCATTTACAACCATTTGTGCCATAATTGCACAAGCTGTTTGTAAATGATTTCAGTGAGAAACCTAAAATTGTGAAAAATTTTACGTTTTTTTTAATTTGATCGCATTTGGCGGTGAAATGGTGGCATGAAATATACCAAAATGTGCCTAGATCAATACTTGGGGTTGTCTACTACACTACACTAAAGCTAAAATTAACCCTACAAGCTCCCTAAAAGCTCCCTAATTAACCCCTTAACTGCTGGGCATGATACACTTGTGGTGCGCAGTGGCATTTAGCGGCCTTCTAATTACCAAAAAGCAACTCCAAAGCCATATATGTGTGCTATTTCTGAACAAAGGGGATCCCAGAGAAGAATTTACAACCATTTATGCCATAATTGCACAAGTTGTTTGTAAATAATTTCAGTGAGAAACCTAAAGTTTGTGAAAAAATTTGTGAAAAAGTGAACAATTTTTTGTATTTGATCGCATTTGGCGGTGAAATGGTGGTATGAAATATACCAAAATTGGCCTAGATCAATACTTTGGGATGTCTACTAAAAAAAAATATATAAATGTCAAGGGATATTCAGGTATTCCTGAAAGATATCAGTGTTCTAATGTAACTAGCGCTAATTTTGGAAAAAAATGGTTTGGAAATAGCAAAGTGCTACTTGTATTTATGGCCCTATAACTTGCAAAAAAAAGCAAAGAACATGTAAACATTGGGTATTTCTAAACTCAGGACAAAATTTAGAAACTATTTAGCATGGGTGTTTTTTGGTGGTTTTAGATATGTAACAGATTTTGGGGGTCAAAGTTAGAAAAAGTGTGTTTTTTTTCCATTTTTCCTCATATTTTTTCTTTTTTTTTATAGTAAATTATAAGATATGATGAAAATAATGGTATCTTTAGAAAGTCCATTTAATGGCGAGAAAAACGGTATATAATATGTGTGGGTACAGTAAATGAGTAAGAAGAAAATTACAGCTAAACACAAACACAGCAAAAATGTAAAAATAGCCTTGGTCCCAAACGGACAGAAAATGGAAAAGTGCTCTGGTCACTAAGGGGTTAAAGAACCATCAATGATATTGCAGCTCCCCGCAACCTTGCTGATCACACAGCTCCGTTATGTTTGGTCCTGAGCCAGTCACTGGTCTGTTAAGGACGGTTTCGTCTAGACTTGTAAAACTTGCAATCTGCCATAGAACGCCCTGTGTATGATGTCATCTCCTCTGTTATGAGTGCTTGCTTGTTAATCCCGACGATCCTGCTGTTTTATGGAGCATTAGACAGATTTTTTCTCTCTTGCCTGTTATATCTTAAGACCCTTTCTGCCAACTCTCCCCTCGTATATAAAGGATACAGCCTACCTTTTGAGAAAATTAGATGGCATTGAAGTAACAGAAGAAACTATATTAGCATCCCTGGATGTGGAAAGTCTTTATTCTTCAATCCACACAATATAGGCATTAAAGCAATTATATCCTTTTTGGATACCAGGCATATTAAGTTCCAAAAACATACAGAATTTGTCATCCAGCTCTTATGGTTCAAACTAGAAAACAATATTTTTTCCTTTGATGGGAAAATATACAGGCAGGTCAGAGGCACCTCCATGGAGGCAGTTTGTGCGCCAACTTATGCCTGCCTACATTTGGGGGCATGCGAAATGTCGGATGTGTTCGAAATGATAAGCGATGCCTTTGAACAGCATGTATTATTATGGGTAAGATATGTGGAGGACATCCTAATCCTTTGGGATGATCCAGAAGAAATGTTAAAAAGTTTTGTGAGGGATTTGAACATGAATAATACAAATATTCTTCTTACACTTGAAACCATCTTAACTGAACTTCCCTTCCTGGATGTAAAAATAAGGAAGGAAGGAAGGAAGGAAGGAGGTAACATAATGACTGAAAATTACAGAAAATCAACAGCCACTAACAGTATTTTGGAAGCCACAAGTGCACATCCACAGTCCTTAGTCAGTAGCATACAGGTAGGGCAATTCCTTAGACTCAGGAGGAATTGTTCCTCAATTACAAAGTATGAAAAACATGCTGCAAGCATGAAAGAGAGATTTTAAGAACAGGGGATATTCTAATAGAAATATTAACAAAGCTCTTACTAGAGCTAGAAATACTAGCAGAGATGATTTGCTATATGGTGAGAAGAAGATAAATATGCAAGGTTCAATAAGATTTATCACCACCTACAATAACAAATGGGAACCCCTGAGGCATATCTGTCATATATTAAAACTGGATGAAAATATAAGTAAAATTGTGGGGATTATCCTCTGCTTACAGCTAAGAGAGCTCCAAGTCTTAGGGACAGACTGGTGAGAAGTAAGTTTATCAGAAGCCCCTCCACATCTGACTGACTTAGGAAAGATAGAGGTATAAAAGGAAGCTATCCATGTGGCAAATGTGTCTATTGCCCCAATAAGGAAAAATGTAAATCATTTAGGGGTAATGGACTAAAAAACTTTGAAATCAGATTTTTTATGAACTGTGATTCTGTAGGGGTTGTTTATCTCCTCCACTGTTTCTGTCCAATTTTTTATATTGGAAAAAACAAACGATTTTTGAAGGATAGGATACAGGAACACCGCAATGATATAACCAATAATCGTGACACTAATGTGGCTAGACACTTCTGTATGAATCATAACAATGATGTAGAGGGTTGAAATCCGTAGCAATAGATAAAGGGGCCCCTAAACAGAGGAGGAGTTGTAGATAAAATCCTCCTACAGAAGGAGGTTAAATGGATTTACTATAGTCCAATATTGTTGATAAGTGAATGTGTGTATTTTATGTAGAACAGTTGTAAACCTGTAAATATACTCTTTTCAGAGTCCCACACTTGGGTTATGTACAGGGTGTAAATTACTGGCAATCCCGTAAATAATACTCTTCTCAGACTTCCACAATTGCGGTATACATACAGGATGCAAATAAATGTTTAAAAACACTATTATCCCAAGACCAGTTCAAGTAAGTGAGAATTGAAGGCTTACCACACGCTCTGCAGCTCCTCAGGAGTATGGATGATATCTCCGTGAGATCCTCTCCTATTGTCAGGTAGCCAGTCGGTTTATTCGGTATAGCTTGTAACGGCAAACTATGTTGTACTGTGAACAGCCTCGTTCTCAAGCCGGCAACTCGTCACCCAACTAGGCTGACCAGTAAGATCGTGGGGATTCTCCACACCCCCAGAGCAATACAAAAATTCACAGTAACGACAAAAAAGTTACAATCTTACCGGAGTAAAGAGCAAGGAGAGGAGGACGTATAAAAGTTAAAAGTTCAATATATTGGTTCCATTTAAAAAGCAAAAAAAGACACAGCAAAACAGAATGAACAGCTGACGCGTTTCCTGCCACAGGGGCAATTCATCAGAGCTGAGAAACAAGCGTCAATAACAGCTATTAAATCCACACAGAGGGAAATAGTATATAGTTATTGGAAACATGCTAATGACTTAACAGTACGTCTGATAGATAGGGGATATGAAGCTCATAGTCTTAGGAGAATATCTGAACAAGTTTCACATTTCAGTAGAGATGACCTACTAAAAGATAATATCAAAAAGAATGAAGAAAGAACAGGTATTAATTTTATAACGAAATACAGTAAACAATATCAAGATATATGCAATATCATCAAAAAGAGATTACCAATATTAGAGAGTGATAAAGATCTACGATCTATCTCTACCATGTGTAATTTTGTTTCTCGTAAATCTGAGACCATTGGAGAAAGAGTTATGAAAAATTTCAGTTCTAAAAAAGACCCCAATACATTGAGCATAAATAAAAATTGGCTGACTAAAAAAACTTGGTTTCTATAGATGTGGGGGCAGGCCCTGCAAATGTTGTGAATATGTACAAACAGGTGATAAATAATTTTACCTCAACAAACACAGTTAAAATATATAAAATCAAAGATTGGATTGACTGCAATTCTGCATATGTGGTATACCTTATTACTTGCCAATGCTGTAAATTTCAATATGTAGGACTAACCTCAAGGTTTTTAAAGGACAGGATAAGGGAACATTTGCTTTCCATAGAAGCTGAAATACCTAAGACACTAGTTGCCAAACATTTTGCATTACATGGTAGCAATTTAAACTATTTCAGCTTCCAGGGAATAGAATATGTTTCTTTAGGACCACAGGGAGGAGATATATATTAGGCACTAAGCAAAAAAGAAATCTTTTGGATTTATACCCTCAAAACAGGATTTTCAGTGGGTATAAATAAGATCAGTGATGTTAAACTTTTTATAGACAAGGAATAAGATCAATATAAATAGTAAGTGCATCTTTTTCATACTTAACTGCTTCTTATTTTTAAACGGATGATATATCCTCCTCTTTCTCTTACTCGTTATATCATACTTAATATGAACCTTATTAAAATTAAGAAATTGAAAGGCCTGCTAAAGTTGCTCCCAGATATGATACTGTGGCATTTTGATTGCTGCGAGGAGTGATTGGTTTACAGCAGCATGACAGTTGTATTATATTGTATTTATCTTATATACCTGCTCTATAAACGTGTCTATTATTGTTGTCTCCCATTCATTCTGAATGACATTCAGATCTGCATACTTATTTAACCTTCATACAGGGCTGTCCCAAGAAGAATATTCTAACTTGTTATAGTGTATATCGTTTTTAAACAAGTCCATCTCATAGTTGTTAAATTAATTTTATTATGTATGTGTAGTATGAAATATATTTCTATATGGAGGTACCGAAAGAGTTAAATCCAACTGATTGTAAAGTTTACCTTTGATTGGTTATACTATTTCCCTCTGTGTGGATTTAACAGCTGTTAGTGACGCTTGTTTCTCAGCTCTGATGAATTGCCCCTGAGGCAGGAAACGCGTGAGCTGTTCATTTTGTTTTGCTGTGTCTTTTTTCGCTTTTTAAATGGAACCAATAAATTGAACTTTTAACTTTTATACGTCCTCCTCTCCTTGCTCTTTACTCTGGTAAGATCATAACTTTTTTGTTGTTACTGTGACTTTTTGTATTGCTCTGGGTGTGTGGAGGATCCCCACGATCTTACTGGTCAGCCTAGTTGGATGACGAGTTGCCGGCTTGAGAACGAGGATGTTCACAGTACAACATAGTTTGGCGTTACACGCTATACCGAATAAACAGACTGGCTACCTGACAATAGGAGAGGATCTCACAGAGATATCATCCATACTCCTGAGGAGCTGCAGAGCGTGTGGTAAGCCTTCAATTCTCACTTACTTGAACTGTTCTTGGGATAATAGTGTTGTTAAACATTTATTTGCATCCTGTATGTATACCGCAAGTGTGGAACTCTGAGAGGAGTATTATTTACGGGATTGCCAGTAATTTACACCCTGTACATAACCACAAGTGTGGGACTCTGAAAAGAGTATATTTACAGGTTTACAACTGTTCTAAATAAAATACACACATTCACTTATCAACGATATTGGCCTATATTTGCTTCATATTTACTCCATGAATAACTGAGTGTGTGATAAAAATCTACACAAGATTCATATAAATTTGGCTATAATGGATAATAAGAGCAGGAGAGAGAGGTTTCAACAGTTATTTAAAGGCACAGCAACATAACACAATAAGTTAGAATTGGGAACCCTTTTTGCAAATAAAGAAAAAGTTCATATCAGAGAGTTGAAACTTTGGTGGGATATTGAATTTTTGGAACACTACTTGGAAGAAAATAAAATACCACGTGGTTTGAGGATAAAAAAGTTCCCAGCTTTCTATAAAGAATACCCTGAATTTATGAGTGATTGGAATGAGTCTCTATCTGACTGCTCACTCATTCTAATGGGGAAATTGGTTAAATTCAAGAAAGAGCATCAGAGTGGAGTGTTGAGTGAGATTGAAGCATTAGATAAACAATTGGAAGAAATCAAAAAGGATGAGAGGATGACACCTTATCAGAAACAACTGGATGAGACACTTGAAAAAAATAAGTGTAGAACTGTCTGATAATAAATTTAAAAAATATGAAAGAGATTGTAAAGACTATGATCTAGGTATAGTCTACAATTGGAATATCAAAAGAAAAGAACAAAGACAGAAACATAACAACAAAAATAAAGGAATAAAAGCCATCAAAAAATGGTGACATTTTCAAGCTTTGAAAATACTACAGGTACTAGTGAATCTGCTTTAGAGATTACTACTTCTGTAGATACCCCAATCACTCCTACCCCAGCCGCTATTACTACTTCAACTCCAATTAGATCACAAACAGAGCTGGGAACGAAGCCAAAAAACGGGAAAGGTTTCAAAAATCCAGTAAAAGAGAAAAGCGAGGAGGAACAAGTGGAATCCCTGGGGACAAATGCCACACTAACGCAACGGTATCCGAGCCGCAGGACCCAGTGGGAAAAAAAAGAAAAAAAAGAAATCTTTCCAGTGTACCTCTAAGTTGCTATTAAGAAGAAGTTTTATCTAAAGGCCTTGGTTTCTCACCTACAAGAGACTTTAACTTATTTGACACTATACTGGACATTAATAAATTTATAAGAAAAATTACTCTTAAAAAGCATTTCAGAGATTTAAATACTACTAATAATACAAATGAGATGTATAGTATTGCTCTGGTATTGAATGATGATTGTGATTTTGAAACTTTATGTGATATAGTTACACTTTGTGATTCGCAGGGAAGTAATTCGAGGTCAGAAGGCATAGGTAAACAGCAACCGATTAAAGAATAAAAAATCCAATAAATTCTCATAATGATGTAATAGAGATATTTCATTCTATATTAGAACAAGGTCTTATATCTCTATCTGAGGAAACTAATAGAAAAAAACTAACAAACTCATATTCGTAACAACCTAAGTAAAAAAGAGATGGATGCATTAAATACTTTAAAAAATAACTTAGATTTGGTGATTGTCAATTTGGATAAAGGTGGTTCAATAGTGATACTAAACAGAGATCAATATCTAACAGAGGTCTACAGACAACTGGGAGATGTACAAACTTATAATAAATTGATATTCAATCCGACTGACAAATACCAAAGAGATTTAAAGCATCTATTAGACATGGGAATGGAAAATTCGATACTCACAAATAAAACTTGTGAATTTATTTATAAGGAGTCACCTAGGGTGCCTGTCTTCAAAATTCTGCCCAAAGTACATAAATCTCTGGTGGACCCCCCAGGGAGAACAATCATTTCAGCGATTGGCTCCCTGGGGGAGAAACTGGGACAATAGGTAGATGCGCAACTGCAACCAGTGGTACAATCTCTTCCAGGATTCCTTAGAGATACAAAGCATCTACTGAGATTGTTACAAAATTGCACATGGAAGGATGGTTACAAATATGTAACCATTGATGCTATATCGCTATACTCGTGTATACCTCACGATTTGGGGATTATTGCAATCAGAAATATGCTAGAGAAATACTCAGAATACAACAATGATTTAATTACCTTTATTGTAGAATCTATTTCCTTTTTGTTACATCACAATTTTTTTTATTTTTAATGGGGAATTCTTTTTACAATTAAGAGGCACTGCGATGGGGGCCAAATTCGCCCCGTCGTATGCAAATCTGTACCTTGCGAATTTTGAGATGGAAACTATATTTAATATGGATAATGAGTTCAGAGGCAATATAAAAATGTATACTAGATATATGGATGATATCTTGATAGTTTGGGATGGTTCCAATTTACAATTGGAGAAATGTTTCTGTTATCTCAATGAGAACATGGGGAATTTAAAATTCACATGTGAATCCTCTGAAAACAATATACCCTATTTAGATGTCTTAATCTGTCACTCAGAAGATAAAGTGGTTACTGAAGTATTTAGAAAAGAAATAACAGGAAATACCATATTAAGACCAGACACTTTACATCCATTCCATCTTAACAAGGGTATACCTAAAGGGCAATATGTTAGACTAAGACGTAATTGTACTAGTTTAGAGAGTTATTGGAAACATGCTAATGACTTAACAGTACGTCTGATAGATAGGGGATATTAAACTCATAGTCTTAAGAGAATATCTGAACAAGTTTCACATTTCAGTAGAGATAACCTACTAAAAGATAATATCAAAAAGAATGAAGAAAGAACAGGTATTAATTTTATAATGAAATACAGTAAACAATATCAAGATATATGCAATATCATCAAAAAGAGATTACCAATATTAGAGAGTGATAAAGATCTACAATCTATCTCTACCATGTGTAATTTTGTTTCTCGTAAATCTGAGACCATTGGAGAAAGAGTTATGAAAAATTTCAATTCTAAAAAAGACCCCAATACATTGAGCATAAATAAAAATTGGCTGACTAAAAAAGTTGGTTTCTATAGATGTGGGGGCAGGCCCTGCAAATGTTGCGAATATGTACAAACAGGTGATAATTTTACCTCAACAAACACAGGTAAAATATATAAAATAAAAGATTGGATTGACTGCAATTCTGCATATGTGGTATACCTTATTACTTGCCAATGCTGTAAATTTCAATATGTAGGACTCACCTCAAGGTTTTTAAAGGACAGGATAAGGGAACATTTGCTTTCCATAGAAGCTGAAATACATAAGACACCAGTTGCCAAACATTTTGCATTACATGGTAGCAATTTAAACTATTTCAGCTTCCAGGGAATAGAATATGTTTCTTTAGGACCACAGGGAGGAGATATATATTAGGCACTAAGCAAAAAATAAATCTTTTGGATTTATACCCTCAAAACAGGATTTCCAGTGGGTATAAATAAGATCAGTGATGTTAAACTTTTTATAGACAAGGAATAAGATCAATATAAATAGTAAGTGAATCTTTTTCATACTTAACTGCTTCTTATTTTTAAACGGATGATATATCCTCCTCTCTCTCTTACTCGTTATATCATACTTAATATGAAACTTATTAAAATTAAGAAATTGAAAGGCCTGCTAAAGTTGCTCCCAGATATGATACTGTGGCATTTTGATTGCTGTGAGGAGTGATTGGTTTACAGCAGCATGACAGTTGTATTATATTGTATTTATCTTATATACCTGTTCTATAAACGTGTCTATTATTGCTGTCTCCCATTCATTCTGAATGACATTCAGATCGGTATACTTATTTAACATTCATACAGGGTTGTCCCAAGAAGAATTTTCTAACTTGTTATAGTGTATATCGTTTTTAAACAAGTCCATCTCATAGTTGTTAAATGAATTTTATTATGTATGTGTAGTATGAAATATATTTCTATATGGAGGTACTGAAAGAGTTAAATCCAACTGATTGTAAAGTTTACCTTTGATTGGTTATACTATTTCCCTCTGTGTGGATTTAACAGCTGTTAGTGACGCTTGTTTCTCAGCTCTGATGAATTGCCCCTGAGGCAGGAAACGCGTGAGCTGTTCATTTTGTTTTGCTGTGTCTTTTTTCGCTTTTTAAATGGAACCAATAAATTGAACTTTTAACTTTTATACGTCCTCCTCTCCTTGCTCTTTACTCCAGTAAGATCGTAACTTTTTTGTCGTTAGATGGATTTACTACCTCAAAACAAGGAAATCTCTGGGACTAAATAACAAGATGGATTTTGCCAGCTTTGTGTAATACTATGCAATATGCTACTGGAAATATGTAACCTTTAGGGCTAAATAATTAAATGGATTTGCAAGCCTTCTGAAACACTATGATATATGCACATGGGCTTATGAACAACAGAGGAGACAGACAAAATCCTCCTATAGAAGGAGGTTAATGGATTCATTACCTCAAAATAAGGAAACCACTAGGTTCAAATTATAAAAATGTTTTCTCAGATTTGTATAACATTATGACATATGTACATATGCTAAAGAACCTTGTGGGCTTACCATAAATATGTAACCTTTAGGGTTAAATGACGAAATTAATTTTGTCAACTTTGTGTAATATTAGGATATATGCACATATGCTAATGGTTTTTGCCGGTTTATAGTGTGTATATATGTAAAATAATTTTTAGCACACAAATGTTTGTAATGGAATTCTTTGGATGTATTGATCATGCTAGCTCGTATGCCCTCTCAAATACCTCTCATCTAGAATAAATGAAAATGATAACTATACAAAGGTTATGTCCCTTTAACAATAAGGTATATTAGAAAGAAAAATAGGTAGGGCCAAAAGGTTTAAATAATTGAGCACAGGTGATTGAAAAGCAAGCCCTGATGAAGCCCCGATTCAGTTTGTGTGTAGGGGTGAAACCAACATGTCGTTGGCAAAAGAGTCTTTATGTTAAGGCTAAGTCCTGACAAAGATGCAAACGTTTTTATATTTATGAACTTTGAGGAGACCAGAACAGCACAAGCACTAATTAAGGGAAATTATATAGAGCAATCAACAGGTAACAGTCAAGAGAGAAAAAATCTGTCTAATGCTCCATAAAACAGCAGGATCCTCGGGATTAACAAGCAAGCACTCATAACAGAGATGATGACATCATACACCGGGCATTCTATGGCAGATTGCAAGTTTTACAAGTCTAGACGAAACCATCCTTAACAGACCAGTGACCGGCTCAGGAGCAACCATAACGGAGCTGTGTGATCAGCAAGGTTGTGGGGAGCGGCGATATCACTGAAGGTTCTTTAAAACTATACAGGACATACAAGGCTTTCCGGTGGAGATGGTATGTGCAGCAATTAGTAGCTTGTTTAAGGATGAATGATCCGTTGTTTATGAAAAATCAAGAACTATGAAAAAGTCAAATAAGTGATCAGAAAAAAAGAGGCCTATAGACCTTAAGTCTGGCAGAAGACACGGTCAGCAGGCATATTAATCACAGTGATTTTGCTTTATAAGTTCCCTATATGAGTCTTCATATTATGAGGTGCAGCTCTTTCTACAGGGATTAACTTAAAAGACATTTTATGCTCACAAGAGTATTAGAATGCTTTAAGCACAGGTTATTTTATGTATTTTGAGGTTTAAGCTTGTAACTCCTTTAAACGTGAATGCATTTACATGTTTGTAATAATGGTTTGCATCTTTACACCTGAAAGGACACTAAACAAATAAGCTAAGATCTGTCTATGCAATTATTTGCTACTTTAAAGATCTTTGATGAGTTTGTAGCAACTTTAGTGCAGATGTTTATTTGTATCAAGTGGATGAATGTTAAATACAACAATAAAAGATGCCGATTTTTCAAACTTAAAGTGAAGGTTAAAGGGACACTGAACCCAAAAGTTTTCTTTCGTGATTCAGATAGAGCATGACATTTTAAGCAACTCTTGCTATCTTTATTTGAAAAAAGTAGGCATCTAAGCTTTTTTTTTTATTCAGACTTGGTACAGCACTTTTTTATTGGTGGATAAATGTATCCAACAATCAGCAAGGACAACCCAGGTTGTTCACTAAAAATGGGCCGGCATCTAAACTTAAATTCTTGCATTTCAAATAAAGATATCAAGTGAATGAAGAAAATTTGATAATATGAGTAAATTAGAAAGTTGCTTAAAATTCAATGCTCAATCTGAATCACAAAAGAAAAAAGTTGGGTTCAGTGTCCCTTTAAGTTTCCACGATATGAAGGTATAAAGGCATATATCACATATATAATAAGTGGATCGCTAAGTTTATTTAGACCAATTTTACAAATTTATACTTATTTCAAACATAGTAATCTGCCTACCATTTGGATTTAAACTCCTCCCCACCTCTACTTTCGGATTTTCTATGCTATTTCGTATAGATCAGTCCCACCCGCTCTATACTCATATCCCAAGCGTGTGCACGACAACAGTAACTATTGCGCATGCTTCAATTGCCGATTTCTAGTACTAAGTACAGCATTGTTATTCTAATGTGTGGTAGAGTTCAGTGTTGTCTGACTTCAAGATATTACGCCTGCGCGAAACGGGAGCGTGCATAGAGTTCAAGACAGAGTATTATTGAGTAGCACATGCGCAGTTTAAATAAGAGGCTGGTGACGTAGAACAACGGCCGCCTAACGGCCAGAATTTCAATTGGTTGTTTGAAGAACTTGATCTTGAAGGTAAAAAACCCCCCGCAAAAAACGGGTTGTTTGGGATACGATGAAAATATGCATTTAATAAGATGATAATTTAATTTCACAGTCACTTCATACAAGATGATGTATGAAACTCATATTAATTTTGTAAAAGGGGGGGAGAATGTACCAATGGCACTACATAAATAAATAAGGACTGCTGCCTAGTATATGGATACTCCAGTAGAATCACTGTGAGTTCCAAGGTTGGTGCTGTGTATAATAATAATTGATGCAAACAAAAAATGTGGGGAGTCAAGACCCTCCACATAAAAGTATACACAAATAGCACTCCAGAGTCCAAAAAGGTGAATCAATTACACTAGAATATGTAAAAGAGGAACAATGTCTAGATAATATATATGACAATTGGGTCAGATAGTATGGTTAAATATAACTTTTATTGAAATTAAATTAAAAATAGAAACAACACAAAAACAACATGCAAGTTAAAACTACGTTGAGGGGGCAGGTCAGCGGAATAGATAAAAATAGAAGCTAATGATATAGTATCTACAAGACTCACTAAATGATGGGTATATATATATATATATATATATATATATATATATATATATATATATATTTATTATGTTATATGGGTAATTTGAAACTCACATATTAAGCATATTGAGGGTAGCCTTGAAACTTGCATGAAGTCCAGCAAGAAACATTCCATGATGATATTTTCCTTTTTGTATAAGTTGTAACATATGGTTCTAATATAAGAGCCTCTCAACAATATGCTTATATGGGCATATTCTGTTATGTGCTATAACAACATTCTTATTTCCTGTGGGCCCCTTATGCAGATGTGAAGTTAACTACATTTTTTATATATTTCCTGTGATCTCATGTATGACGTATAATTCCCTATAAAGTCTTTGTGTGTTTTTCAATAAATGGGAATCTTGTGAAAACACTCAGTTGCATGTGTGTGTGATTTCAGTGGTCACCCCAGGGCCCTGAAGAAAACGTGTGCTGCACCCTTATCAGCAAGAGCAGTGCTAAGAAACAAAATAAGTAACCCTACAAGCTGGTGTCAGAAGTGGGATGAAACAGGGAAATCTCATAACGTGAGTTGAACAAAGAGTCCTTTTTATTCTGACCTTTTTTCTCTTACCACGAGACCCCTTAAGTTTCATTTTACATAGAAATAGTTGGGAAATATATATGTGAATCTTTGGTAGATTATAACTATTGTCTTTGGTAGACTAAAAAGAGGAATAGTAGATTTCTTTGGTAGAAATCAGGTTAAATATATATATGAATCTTTGGTAGATTCTAATTAAATCTTTGGTAGATTAAAAACAAAAAGGGAATAATAGATTTCTTTGGTAGAAATCAGGTTATATTAAGTCTGGCTGAAGGGTTAAGCCACACATTTTCTTGCTGCTTGCTTTTGAAATATGCTGAATGGCTAACATTGCTTTAAAGTTATAAGATAAATACTGCATTGTTCATATGAATTCTTATGCTGCGTGCTTTTTAAATATGCTGTATGGCAAAATACTGTTTATTGTATAAAGTGTTAAGGAAGTAAAATACTGCTTATTGTATAAAGTATTAAGAAAGTAAACTGTTGCTAATATGTATTGCTACATTTTTTCTGGTGAAGGGTGACCTTTGACCTAGAGATAATTAAAGCCAGAAACTACTGAAATAATCAGCATAATGATTTTTTTTTTCTCTTGTTGTAAACTTAAGCATTAAGCACAATAACTGGTAACGGAGTACAACCATTCTAGTTAATGTGTTTTTTTGCAAAAAGATTCAATAATTAATTGCTCTTAAAGGTAAAGGTATTGCATTTTTTTATTTGTATTATTTTTTATTATTTTTTTTTTTTTTTTTTTTTTGTGTTGTATTGTATTTTGTTGTAAAAGTTTTAAAGGATAAGTTAGGAGTTGAGAATGGGCAAATCCCAGTCTAAACAATTTCCATCACCTAGGCCAGGAGAAACATGTAAAGATTATGTGGGAAGGGTGTCGCCCGATGGGTTTCTGTATATTATTCCGTGGGTTCAGAATATGGCAGAATGGACAGAAGCTATGAGAAGCTCTGATCCATTCCCCAGAGAGGGGGATAATGATAAATTTCATATGAATATGGTAAAAGGGTTGTGTCTAGGTGATGAAGAGGCATTTCCATGGTATAAAGGTGACCCAGGGTGGAATATGGATTATATGAAAAAGGGTGGGGAAAATTGGCTGATTGTTGCTCCATACTGGCAATATATTGATATAGATGGGAATAAAAAAAGGGTAAAAGTGGGAAGCAAAGACAGACAGCATATTCACCCCCCTGCCCCATATAATGCCCCTCACCTACCTTTGCCATCATATAACAGACTATATCCTAGCCTCCCATCCCCTAGTGACATAGATCTAGAGACTATTGCTATTGCCTCTGCTCAGGTACCCCAGGAATGGACCTTGCCAGGACCTTCTGTAACTCCCTGATACCAGGTCACTAAACCCCCAATTATGCCCAAACCCCCAATTAAGGTTGAACCAGTAACAACTTCCTACCCCCCTACAATAACCCCACAATATAAAAGAGAGAATGAAGAAGTAGAGGGGGGGGGGAGGCAGCTGTACCAGAAGCTAGTATGCCATTTCTTACTGGGAGACCAATTAATTATTAAACCTTTGTCCCCGGGTGAATTAAGGGAAATTACCAAGGGAGCTCCAAACCCCCGTCAACATCCATCAGCTTGTATTATGTATTTAAAAAGAATGTTACAAGGACAAAACATGAAACAGACAGACATAAGAATTATCATTGATGCACTTCTAGACTATGACCCTGAGCAGTGATGTGCAGTCACTAGAGGCAGGTGAGGCAGTGCTTCACCTCTCATATGGGCAAAAATATATATTTTTTTATTGGCTTTAAAAAAATAAAATAAAAAAATTGCAATTTATTTCCCCCAGCATTTTCTTTTCTCACAGCTACATGTTGTGCAATGGAGAGGCACAAGCAGGTCTGCCCACCATTACACAACATGCTGCGCCACCTACTGGATTAAAGTGGTTAAGCTCATTGTATGTCCCATTATTGCTTATTTGAGGCAGTCCTATTTGGGCTGAACCAATCTAGTGAGAGGCATTAGTCAGTGGAACTTAGGGTTGGGGCTGGATGTTAAATCATATAAAATAAAACAAAAACAGAAAAAAAACTACTTTCATTTATTTTGTTGCTGTGCTGTGAAGCTGCAAGCTTTTGCTAAAGTGAAAAAGAGAGTTCTGTTCTTCCCCTCTAAGTGCAGTGGAATGTGCCACTGTCACTTCCTTAATACAGACAGAGGCAGATCAGGAAGAGATGCAGTCAATGAGCAGTGTTTAAGACACATCTTTGAAGTAAGTTCTACAACCTTAGATTTCACTGAAAGGGATTCTGTTAGTGAAAATTATAATTTAATGAATGTGGTTTAGTATTTTTTGTTTTTTTACTCTTTAACAGCAGTTGAAGGATCGTTTTTGTATTTTGTTTCCTCAACCTTTACACGCACTAACTTGCCTTCACTTTCTGAACTCTCTGTAGCTCTGCTGTTTTATTACTTAAAAATGCAGTGGTCTCTCCGCCCCCCTTGTCTCTCTCTCTCTATCTATCCATCTCTCTCCTTATGTGTTGTTCTCCCCCATGGTCTCTCTGTCGCTCTTCCTCCCCCTCTGACTCTCTCATCCCTTATTGGTCTCTCTAACCTTCTGTGTTTGATTGTGTCTCTCTCTCTTTCTCTAACCCTCTGTGTGTGATTGTGTGTGTCTCTCTCTCTTTCTCTCTCTCTCTAACCCTCTGTGTGTGATTGTGTCTATCTCTCTTTCTCTAACCCTCTGTGTGTGTCTCTCTCTCTTTCTCTCTCTCTCTAACCCTCTGTGTGTGATTGTGCCTCTCTCTCTTTCTCTAACCCTCTGTGTGTGATTGTGTGTCTCTCTCTCTTTCTCTCTCTCTAACCCTCTGTGTGTGATTGTGTCTCTCTCTCTTTCTCTCTCTCTAACCCTCTGTGTGTGATTGTGTCTCTCTCTTTCTCTCTCTCTAACCCTCTGTGTGTGATTGTGTCTCTCTCTCTCTCTCTAATCCTCTGTGTGTGATTGTGTCTGTCTCTCTCTAACCCTATGTGTGTGATTGTGTATGTCTCTCTCTTTCTCTCTCTCTCTAACCCTCTGTGTATGATTGTGTCTGTCTCTCTCTTTCTCTAACCCTCTGTGTGTGATTGTGTGTGTGTCTCTCTCTTTCTCTCTCTCTCTCTCTCTCTCTCTCTCCCTCTGTGTGTGATTGTGTCTCTCTCTTTCTCTATCTCTAACCCTCTGTGTGTGATTGTGTCTCTCTATTTCTCTCTCTCTCTCTAACCCTCTGTGTATGATTGTGTCTGTCTCTCTCTTTCTCTAACCCTCTGTGTGTGATTGTGTGTGTGTCTCTCTCTTTCTCTCTCTCTCTCTCTCTCTCTCTCTCTCTCTCTCCCTCTGTGTGTGATTGTGTCTCTCTCTTTCTCTCTCTCTAACCCTCTGTGTGTGATTGTACCCCTCTCTTTCTCTAACCATCTGTGTGTGATTGTGTGTGTGTCTCTCTCTCTTTCTCTCTCTCTAACCCTCTGTGTGTGATTGTGTCTCTCTATTTCTCTCTCTCTCTCTCTAACCCTGTGTATGATTGTCTCTCTCTCTCTCTCTCTAACTCTCTGTGTATTATTGTGTCTCTCTCTTTCTCTCTCTCTAACCCTCTGTGTATGATTGTGTCTCTCTCTCTTTCTCTCTCTCTCTCTAACCCTCTGTGTGTGATTGTGTCTCTCTCCCTTTCTCTCTCTCTCTAACCCTCTGTGTGTGATTGTGTCTATCTCTTTCTTTCTCTCTCTCTCTCTAACCCTCTGTGTATGTGTTTCTGTCTACTTTTTATTTATTTAATTAATGAATTGGTAGTGCCATCTGATGGTGTGGCTTTATTTAAAGGGGTGGGGTCAAGTGCCCCACCATCTTTAAATTTCACCAGCCGCCACTGGATCAAGACATTTTTATATTTACTGAATAATGAAAGAATCTATAATCATAATTTGCAGCATTAAAGTAAAAAAGTATGTTTTAAACATATTTTAATGGGCATGGATTTCTAGATCTCATAATCAGAGCAAGCATTGTGTTATCTGGCAAGAGTTTCTGTTACAATCCTTTAGACTAAAATCAGATGTTTACTAAGTTGACCAGTTTTCCAAGACACCATTTAAAGGGACATGAAACCCATATGTTTTCTTTCATGATTTAGAAAGTACATGCAATTTTAAATAACTTTCCAATTTACATCTAATATCTAATTTTCTTCATTCTTTTAATATCCTTTGTTGAAAATCATATCTAAATATGCTCAGTAGCTGCTGATTGGTGGCTGCAAATAGACACCTCATTTGATTGGCTCACCCATATGCATTGCTATTTCTTCAACAAAGGATATCTAAAAATGAAGGCGTATCCTAGCCACTGCCTCACCAGCCTCTGACGTCACTGCACGTCACTGACCCTGAGTCAGGTTGGGAGTGGGGTCATTACATTTAAAGAGTTTTAGTAAATTGAGTCGAGATCCAACAATTAACTATGCCCTAAACACACGTTAGGGACTTGATGAAATATGGACATAATTAAGTATAGAAATGCATAGAATATGGAAGGATAAACAAAGTATGTCAATTGCACTAGCGTGCAAACAGAATACAAAGTAAACAGCAGTAGAATTTGTTAAGCGATTTTATAAATGCTGGAAGGAAGAGGCTGGAATGGAATCAGGAGATGCAATGGGCTCTCTGAAGGTCCAGACTTGCATTAGTAATATGCAACCTCAGCTTTCCTTGTTGGTGAAGCAACTTGTCTCTGATTGGCCGGAGTTGACTCTAGCAGAATTCTTGAAAAGAATTCATGAAAAAGAAGGGGCAGGTTGTTTTGACATCAGGAAATTAGAGGGAAAAAATGCTGCTTTTTATCAAAAGCAGAGTTTACAACATTGTGATCCATTCCAGGCCAGGGAAAGGGATAATACAGGGAGTAATAGAATGTATGTGAGAGGTAGAGGGAGAGCTAGAGGAAGAGCTAGAGGGAATTATACTTCAAACAGAACACATTGTTTTAACTGTGGGGAACAGGGACATTGGAAAAATGAATGCCCAAAACCCCCTAATAATTCTGCCCCCCCTTACAATCCCTGACAGTATAACAGACAGCCTTACATAGCCCCTGCACCCATGGAGGCACTCAAACACAACATACAATGGCCATAGGGGTGCCTAGAAGGTAGCACTCCAATTTTTCCAGTGGTGTCAACAAGTTATCATGAGCAACCATACTTAGACCTAGAAGTGGAGGGAGAACCCCTACCATTTCTAGTAGACACAGGAGCTACATGCTCTGCCTTATGCCCAGATATGTATGACGGCCTTACTGGAAAATCTGAACCTTCTTTAGGGATTAATGGAGTGCTGACTCAGACTCGAATCACACCGCCACTTGAAGTTAGGGTACCCTGTACTGGCCAACACGTTTTACATCCATTTCGTATTATAACTGGGTGTCCCCTTAACCTTTTGGGTCGTGATCTTATGGGTCCCCTTGGAGTGAAAGTAGCTGTCAATAGACAGGGTGGGTTAGACGTGAGTCTAGGGTCCACTAACCTGTGTTTTTATAATGACATATTGACAGATGTCCCATCCTCTGTATGGGCATCTTCAAAACTTGACGTTGGTTTAGTTCAGTGTACCCCATATAAAGCCAGATTAAAACCTAATACTACTCCAGTGTTTATTAAACAATATCCATTGTCTAGAGGGAAGAAAGAAGGGATAAGACCCATGATAGAGGAATTCCTTAAACAAGGAATCCTCCGTCCAGTAGTTTCTCCCTATAATACCCCCATAAATCCGATCCCAAAGAAAGACAATGAATATAGGTTAGTACAAGACCTAAGGGCAATTAATGAAATAGTAATCCCAATTGCCCCAATTGTCCCAGATGTTACAACCTTAACCACAGCCATTCCACATGATGCCTGTATATTTAGAGTCATTGATTTAGCTAACGCATTCTTTTCAGTCCGATTGGACCCTGAGACACAGCTATTTATGGCTTTTTATTATGATGGGCATCAGCTTACCTGGACACACCTCCCTCAAGGCTATGTGGCCTCACCTGCGGTCTACTTGCTGGTGCTCCAACGTACCTTGCGGTCATGGACACCCAGCCAAGGTTCCACCCTCCTTCAGTACGTCGATGACCTACTGTTGTGTAGTCCTAACCAGGAGGCAAATACAGTAGATACAATAAGTCTGTTAAAACACCTTGCTGCTGAAGGTCATAAAATAGCAAAACATAAGCTACAAGTAGGAGTGACAAAAGTGGATTACCTTGGTTTTGTGCTTTCCCAAGGCCACCGGTCCATTAGTCCCAAATGAATCCAAGCGATTCAACAGATCCCAAAGCCAGTTACTAGAAAGGACATGCTCACCTTTCTAGGTATGATTAATTATTGCAGACAATGGATTCCTTAGTGCTCCCATCATGATTCCATTCTAAGGCAAGCCACAAAAGGGGATAGCCCTGAACATATACAATGGACCACAGACATGACTAAATCCTACATAGCTCTGAAAACTAGCATTATTAGTGCCCCTGCTTTAGGACTACCTGATTATTGTAAACCATTTCACTTGTATGCGAGGGACAATTGTAAAACCATGGATGCTGTCTGTGCCCAAGAGCATGGTGGAGGCAATATGTGTCCCGTGGCTTTCTTTTCCAAAGTAGTTCCAATACCGGTACAAGGGATGCCAGCGTGTCTCTGAGCATTGGCGGCTTGCGCCATGGCTGTAGAGATGGTTGAAACAATCACATTAGGCCATCCAATAGTACTACACACTAGTCACCAAGTTTTACATCTTGTAAAAAATGTCACTACCCAACACATGACTTCTCAAAGACTTTCTGGTTATGAATGTATATTACTGAATAATACAAATCTGACTATTAAATATAGTAGTGTATCCTCAGGGCCAACTCAAATACTTAGTGCCTTACTTACAGGATCACCAGACTTTCCAACAGACCATGATTGTATAGAGGTAATACACCACATTACCACACCAAGACCTGACTTGATGGATAAACCTTTTGACCATGCTGATAATGTGTTTGTTGATGGTTCTTGTTCCTGACCTAGTGACGGTATTTATAAGACAGGCTATGCCGTTGTGCAACTACCAGACATTGTTCTAGATGCAGGCCCCATTCCTTATCCTTCTGCACAAGCTGCAGAATTAATAGCACTCACAAAAGCATGTAAATTGTTTGAAAATAAATCTGTTAACATTTACACTGACTCTCGCTATGCTTTTGGGGTTGTGCACGATTTTGGTATGATATGGAAACAACGTGGTTTTGTTTCAGCAGATGGCAAGACCATCTCTCATACAGACCTGATTAATGACCTTTTAGAGGCCATACAACTCCCAAAGGACATAGCGATCATACATTGCCGTGCACATACATACAAGTCTGACCCTATTTCCTTGGGTAATGCGCTTGCAGATAAAATTGCTAAAGAGGCTGCTTATGTTTCTCATACACCCGGATCCACCATCCGTATGTATGCTGTTTTAGCCCCACCTTCATGTCCTACAGACCATATGCTTCTTGAACTCCAGGGACATGCCACTCCTAGTGACATATCTTTCTGGACTACTAATGGGTTAAAGGGACACTGTGCCCAAATTTTTTCTTTCATGATTCAGATAGAGCATGACATTTTAAGCAACTTTCTAATTTACTCCTATTATCTAATATTCTTTTTTCTCTTGGTATCTTTATTTTAAATGCAAGAATTTAAGTTTAGATGCCGGCCCATTTTTGGTGAACAACCTGGGTTGTCCTTGCTGATTGGTGGATAAATTCATCCACCAATAAAAAGTGCTGTCCAGAGTTCTGAAAACCAAAAAAAGCTTAGCTGCCTTCTTTTTCAAATAAAGATAGCAAGAAAACGAAGAAAAATTGATAATAGGAGTAAATTAGAAAGTTGCTTAAAATTGCATGCTCTAGCTGAATCACGAAAGAAAAAATTTGGGTTCAGTGTCCCTTTAACCTTAGATGAGAATGGTTTGTTTTCTAAAGAGGGGAAGGTGGGCATACTGGAAAGCAGTGCACCACTCTTTATAGCACAAGCCCATGGTGTTGGACACCTAGGTATAAAACCAACAACTAACTTGTTAAAGCAATCTTTCTACATTAGAGGTATAGGTGATCATTGCAAGGCATATATTAATAGATGTGTATATTGCTTGCAGACCAATGCAACCATCCCCAATAAAGCCCAGCATGACCACTTACCCCCACCTACAGCCCCATTCACACATCTACAAATTGATTTTACACATATTCCAAAAACTGGCACTAAACAATTATATCTGCTTGTAATAGTTAACCAATTTTCTAAGTGGCCAGAAGCTTTTGTTATCCAGAGGGAAGATGCAAACACAGTCGCTAAAATTTTAGCCACTGAAATAATTCCCAGATTTGGTTGTCCGCTTCAGATTAATTCTGATAACGGTCCAGCGTTCATTAGTAAAATCACACATGAGTTAGTAGAATGGTTACAGATTAATTGGAACTTTCACATTCCCTACCATCCTCAAAGCTCAGGGATTGTAGAAAGAATGAATCGTAATATCAAGGAAAAACTTTTAAAGGCAACAGCAGGTACATGGGTTAAATGGCAAAACTATTTACCTGCGGTTTTAGCAGAAATCAGAATGACCCCAAATCGGACAACCAGGTTGTCTCCATTTGAGGTCCTAATGGGTAGACCATTCCGACTCCATGGGTAAAAGGCCCACTTATCATTAAAAATGGTGATTTAGATTGTATTAAGGAACAATATGTAAAACAATTGATTGATAAATTGAATGGCATCTATGGTGATGTGTCTTCCCGTTTACCTCTTCCCTCACAGGAACCAACCCATCCTTTCAAGCCTGGAGATCTAGTCTGCATTCTCCAGCTGAATAAAGCAAAGAAAGGAGGTTTCCCGTTCAGCAAGCCAGTCACTGTGATCGCTGTAACCAGGACTGCCGTACTGACTGACAACAAGGACATCTGGATACACGCTTCACAAGTGAAACTCTATCCAAAGAGAGGAGAAGTGGGTGACAAGCTATCGGACACCCCTCACAAAAGAGAAGTGGGTGATAAGGTATCGATCACTCCTCACAAGACCAGGATGACGATCTCAATCATGGATCCAAGACATTCCTGCAAGATCTTCCTTTTCCTAATGGAGATATTGATCTTTGTGTATATCCCAATAGTATTAATAACGGCATGTTATTACTCACCTGAAGATGCTGAACACTTTACACCTACTTATTTAATATTATTAACATTGTTTAACTGTTACATGTCTTGTACTTTACGAAAGAAAATATCAGGTATGATACAAGATGCAGAAAAAGTTCAACTGCAAAATTTAATTAGAGGTAGACCAAGATAGTTTATGTTGTAGGAACATTACAGGTTATGTGATCACGATGTGATCAAAGAGGGGAATGATGGGTATATATATATATATATATATATATATATATATTTATTATATTATGTTATATGGGTAATTTGAAACTCACATATTAAGCATATTGAGGGTAGCCTTGAAACTTGCATGAAGTCCAGCAAGAAACATTCCATGATGATATTTTCCTTTTTGTAGAAGTTGTAACATATGGTTCTAATATAAGATCCTCTCAACAATATGCTTATATGGGCATATTCTGTTATGTGCTATAACAAAATTCTTATTTCCTGTGGGCCCCTAATGCAGATGTGAAGTTAACTACGTTTTTTATATATTTCCTGTGATCTCGTGTATGACGTATAATTCCTTATAAAGTCTTTGTGTGTTTTTCAATAAATGGGAATCTTGTGAAAACACTCAGTTGCATGTGTGTGTGATTTCAGTGGTCACCCCAGGGCCCTGAAGAAAACGTGTGCTGCACCCTTATCAGCAAGAGCAGTGCTAAGAAACAAAAGAAGTAACCCTACACTAATAGGATAACCTATATATGTTAATAGCGTAGAAACAATGATAGCATAAATATGTTTTTGGACAGAGAATTGAAATCAAGTTCGAGATACAGGTAACTTAACCTTCACTTTAAAGAGTGCTGAATTCCCTTACTTTGGAGCCAAAGGAGGATAATCCCTTGTCTTCGTATCTCTCTTTCAATATTATTAAAATAATTATTTTAAGGGTCTGCACCAAATCTCCTGAGATAATAATTTGGAGACCATGGAGCCTATTTAACAAAGGTCTGTTGGACCTGATCCGACAGTGCGGATCAGGTCCGACAGACCTCGCTGAATGCGGAGAGCAATACGCTCTCTGTATTCAGCATTGCACCAGCAGCTCTTGTGAGCTGCTGTTGCAACACCGCCCCTGCAGATTCGCTGCTAATCGGCCGCCAGCAGGGGTGTCAATCAACCCGATCATACTCGATCGGGTTGAATTGCGGCGATGTCTTTAGACCGTTGCTTCATAACTGGTGTTTCTGGTGATTCTGCAGGCTCACCAGAAACACGGGCTCTCAAGCTCCATCCAGAGCTTGATAAATGGGCCCCTATATCAAATGGGTTAAAACTATGAAAGATATATAAGATGAAAAGGTCTCTCTCCACCATTTTGGTTCAAGTTAGAATGGAAATGTTATGGTAAAATTGTATTCTTTGCTTCAATAAAGGTTTTTATGAAAAATATACTGAGTATGCCTGCTTGTGGATACCTATATGGGCAGAAGCTGAACCAAGGTTTTCCCCACACCACTGTTGGATATGATAAGCAGTGCACCCAGTTGCTGAGGAGCTGTATCAGCTACACAATGGTGCTATACAAGCTGAATATTTATCTCTAACTAAGAAAGATTGTCTTGAAAAAGGCTTGTATTGTAAGATAAAATGTCGACATTTATCTAAAGAAAATTGTAGGATTATGGATTAATTGTTGAATAAACACTGATGAATAAAATCCTGTGAGTGCCCTCATACTTGGATTTTCTTGTTTACATGGTCTGGAGGAGACACCCGGGTTAATATGAATATTTGATGATGGTAGTGAGTGCATAAATACCAAGAATGTGTATATATATATATATATATATATATACACACAAACACACACACATACATATACATACATACAGTGTATATATATATATACACACACGTATATATATATATATATATATATATATATATATAATATAATATATAACTCCCTCCAATGAAAACAGAAACAAACCAGGATTTCTTCAAATGCAAAAGTCAAGATTATTGACGTTTCGGGGACTTGTGCTCCCCTTCTTCAGAACAACACACAAACGTGCTTAAATACAGTGAACAAAACAAATAGTTACCTCCTTCTTCCTGTCAAAAAAGCGCCAAACAATACATCATATCTGGTATAATATAGAATGAACTCGGAAGTTAACAATCTTCACTTCCGGTATTAATGTACATAAAGCATTGAATCATAAAAGTACTAAATTAAATACATATTGAATATTCTCATTCCCTTGAGCGGGTTAACATCATATTAATCAATATGCCAGTGTTGAATATCACATAATATAGAGCCCAAACTTGTCATGATACTATAGTGTCTATTACACCTATCTGGAAAACCGGAAGTTACATCACATCCGGTTCCGGTTCTGCCAGAAATACGACCTATATAACGTCACTTCCGGAGTATTTACGCTAAAATAGTGCATATGTTTATTAGTGTGAAGAATCACATAAACATCCAAGCTATACCCGGATGGTGTATATCAAGAACAAGTGACTAAGCATAACAAAATAAAGTAGAAAACAAACATAATGTGGTAAATATATATCACACTTGACAAAAAAAAAAAAAGAAAATTCGATTAAAATAGAGGATGGACAACAGGATTCGATGTAAGAACTCATACATTCAGAAATATAGAGGGCAAGAAGATCTACTGGACAAATACCTTACAGCAATACAGTATTAGTAATACCTAGTTAGTTTGGTAAAATTCACCACTTTTTTGCATAGTGACCACATAACTCATGGTAGTACCTCAACAAGGGAAATAGTGGAGACAATTATCGCAGATGTAAGCTAGTGTACCACATAGAGGGAACCACCTATCAAGGTCTAGGGGGTAATCAAGGAGATAACGTGAACTACAAGTAATCCACGCCATCCCTTGATGTCACCAATGACAGTGGTGAAAGGTAGAATCCCATCCCATGGAAGACCATCCATACCCAGTCCCCATCCGCAACCTGAAGGTATACCAAGTAACAAAGACACTTAGCAACATTAAGATAATGGTCCAAAATCAGGTAATAAGTTAAGTCCCTTAATGAAAAGCACAAGTTTTAATCAGTATTAGACACTGTATTTACACTCTTATTCTTCTCCATTTTAGCGCTGATTATTTTTGTGTGTATATATATATATATATATATATATATATATATATATATATATAATTGCAACTATATTTTTGGCCATGACTTAATATATACTGTACACACACACACACATATATATATATATATATATATATATATATATATATATATATATATAATAAATATTCCTAAAAAAATGGTCGCACTCTCAGGTCTTTTGGTGAAGCAAGTAAATACTTTTTTAATGAAACATTTTCGGGGAA
>NC_069508.1:74307854-74332854 GCF_027579735.1 Bombina bombina
AAAGCCCCCCAAAATAAAAAATTCCCTACCCTATTCTAAAATACAAAAGTAATCAGCTCTTTTACCAGCCCTTAAAATGACTTTTTGTGGGGCCTTGCCCCAAAGTAATCAGCTCTTTTGCATGAAAATAAAAATACAATACCCCCCCAACATTATAACCCACCACCCACTCTAACCCACCCAAACCCCCCTTAAAAAAACCTATCACTAACCCCCTGAAGATCTCCCTACCTTGAGTCGTCTTCACCCAGCCAAGCCGAATTCTTCATCCAAGCGGAGCAAGAAGATGTCCTCCATCCGGTAGAAGTCTTGACCCAAGCGGCAAAGAAAAGGTCTTCCATCCGGGCGATGTCTTCTTCCAAGCGGCATCTTCTGTCTTCTTTCTTTCGGATCCATCTTCATCCCTACGGACATCCCTACGGACTAACGATGAATAAAGGTTCCTTTAATGGACGTCATCCAAGATGGCGTCCCTTCAATTCCGATTGGCTGATAGAATTCTATCAGCCAATTGGAATTGAAGGGATGCCATCTTGGATGACGTCCCTTAAAGGAACCTTCATTCGTCGTTAGTCCATCGGGGAAGGAGGATGTTCCGCATCAGCGGGATGAAGATGGATCCGGAAGAAAGAAGATAGAAGATGCCGCTTGGAAGAAGACATCGGCCGGATGGAAGACCTCTTCTTTGCCGCTTGGATCAAGACTTCTACCGGATGGAGGACATCTTCTTGCTCCGCTTGGATGAAGAATTCGGCTCGGCTGGGTGAAGACGACTCAAGGTAGGGAGATCTTCAGGGGGTTAGTGATAGGTTTTTTTAAGGGGGATTTGGGTGGGTTAGAGTAGGGGTATGTGGGTGGTGGGTTTTAATGTTAGGGGGGTATTGTATTTTTATTTTCATGCAAAAGAGCTGATTACTTTGGGGCAAGGCCCCGCAAAAAGCCCTTTTAAGGGCTGGTAAAAGAGCTGATTACTTTTGTATTTTAGAATAGGGTAGGGAATTTTTTATTTTGGGGGGCTTTTTTATTTTATTAGGGGGCTTAGATTAGGTGTAATTAGTTTAAACTGCTTGTAATTCTTTTTTATTTTTTGTAATTTAGTGTTTGTTTTTTGTATTATAGAATAGTTAATTTTATTGTATTTTATTTTTGGTAATTTATTTAATTAATTTAATGATAGTGTAGGTAGTGTTGTTAGGTAGTGTAGGTAGTGTTAGGTTTAATTGTAACTTAGGTTAGGATTTATTTTACAGGTAATTTTGTATTTATTTTAACTAGGTAGCTATTAAATAGTTATTAACTATTTAATAGCTATTGTACCTAGTTAAAATAAATACAAAGTTGCCTGTAAAATAAATATAAATCCTAAAATAGCTGCAATGTAATTATCAATTATATTGTAGCTATATTAGGGTTTAGTTGATAGGTAAGTATTTAGTTTTAAATAAGATTAATTTAGTTAATTATAGGAATATTATTTTGTTTAATATAAATTATATTTATGTTAGGGGGTGTTAGGGTTAGAGTTAGGTTTAGGGGTTAACTTTATTATAGTAGCGGCGACGGGGCGGGAGATTAGGGGTTAATAATTGTAGGTAGGTGGCGGCGATGTTAGGGAGGGCAGATTAGGGGGTTAATACTATTTATTCTAGTGTTTGCGAGGCGGGAGTGCAGCGGTTTAGGGGTTAATACATTTATTATAGTGGCGGCGAGGTCCGGTCGGCAGATTAGGGGTTAATAAGTGTAGTTAGGTAGCAGCAACGTGGGGGGGGGGGCAGGTTAGAGGTTAATAAATATAATATAGGGGTCGGTGATGTTAGGGGCAGCAGATTAGGGGTTCATAGGGATAATGTAGGTGGCGGCGGTGTCTGGTCGGCAGATTAGGGGTTAAAAAATTTTATTAGAGTGGCGGCGATGTGGGGGGGGGGCCTCGGTTTAGGGGAACATAGGTAGTTTATGGTTGTTAGTGTACTTTAGAGCACAGTAGTTAAGAGCTTTATATTCCAGCGTTAGCCCATAAAGCTCTTAACTACTGACTTTTTTTGGCGTTAGGATTCTTGTCAGTAGAGGGTCTACCGCTCACTTCTCCCAAGACTCCAAATACCAGCGTTAGGCAGATCCCATTGAAAAGATAGGATACGCAATTGTCGTAAGGGGATCTGCGGTAGCCTGGAATCGCGGTAGGGAATTGAGCGTTAGACCCTTTCCTGGCTGACTCTAAATACCAGCGTGCAGGCAAAAGCAGCGTTAGGACCCCTTAACGCTGCTTTTGACGGCTAACGCAGAACTCTAAACCTAGGCGTAGGTTTGCAGTGTAGTTTGCTAACATAGATGATGCAGAAAAAAATAGCATTTATTCATTCACCAATAAAAAAGTGCTGTCCAGAGTCCTGAACCAAAAAAAACTTAGATTAATTATTTTTAAAATAAAGCTAGCAAGAGAACGAAGAAAAATTGATAATAGGATTAAATGAGAAAGTTGCTTAAAATTGCATGCTCTATCTGAATCATGAAAAGAAAAAAATTGTGTTTAGTGTCCCTTTAAAGCCAAAGTGATTCTTAGAGCCACCATTTTAATACTCATACTTCTGCTAATCTTGGCTGACAAAGAATGTACTTCAAAATGAATAGGAAAACTGCTACACCATCTATATTATTAACTTTAGTTTTCTCTGTAGGTTTTGATCCTTAAATAATGAGGACTAGCTACCTGAGGGACTTATTTCTCCCTTTTTTTAAAGTCCATTTATGTTATGAATTTAAAGGGTAAGTCTAGTCAATATTAAAGTTTCATGATTCAGAAAGTGCATGTCATTTTAAACAACTTTCTAATTTACTTTATCAAATTTGTTTTGTTCTCTTGGTATTGTTGAAAGCTAAACCTAGGTAGGCTCATATGCTAAATTCTAAGCCCTTGAAGATCACCTCTTGTTTCAGTGGATTTTGGCAGTTTTTTAAAGCTAGACAGCACTAGTTCAGTTTAGTAGTTTAGTTAAATAAAATTGTGCGCACTCCCATGGTGTTATTTAGGAGTCAGCACTGATTGGCTAAAATGCAAGTGTCAAAAGAACTGAAATAAGAGGGCAGTCAATAGAGGCATAGATACAAGGTAATCACAGAGGTAAAAAGTATATTAATATAACCGTATTGGTGACGCAAAACTGTGAATGTGAATAAGTTTGTTGTGTGGGACGGTGTCAAATGCTTTGCTAAAGTCTAGATATGCAACATATAAGGCTCCTCCCTGGTCTATTATTTTAGTTACATGGTCAAAGAAATCAATTAGATTAGTCTGACATAATCTTCCAACAGTGAAACCATGCTGTCTTTTGTCTTCTAAGTTGTTTGTCTGAAGAAAAGATACAAGACTTTCCTTTAAAAGAGTTTCCATTAATTTCCCTGCAATTGAGGTCAAACTGACTGGCCTATAGTTAGCAGAATCTTCCCTACTATACTTTTTATGAAGAGGGACTACATTGGCAATTTTCCAGTCTTTTGGAACAACTCCTGTTAGAAGTGACTGATTAAATAAATCAGCTAATGGAGTAGCTATTATGGATCAAAGTTCTCTTAGAACCCTTGGATGAATATTATCTGGACCCACAGACCTATTTACTTTTATGTTTGATAAAGCTCTTGAAACCTCTTATTCTGTAAAAAGAAAAGTACATGTTCCTGAAACCATTAGCTAATTGTCTAAAGGTGCTGTGTGTGTATATATATATATATATATATATATATATATATATATATATATATATATATATATATATATATAGATCTAAAATGTATCACCTTCTTTCTTTGTGATTGTGTGAAGGATTTACATTTATAAAAACCTTTATTTATTCTCCAAAAAATTAGTATTTGTGGAAATTTTAAATAACTTTATGTCAGTTTATCTTTAAGGTTGAGCACCATTCTAAAAAGAATTTTAGGGGTATCTTGTAAAATGCTATTAATTATAAAATCTCTTCTTTGATATAACCCAGTGTTTCAATATTATGTTACTAATTGCTTTATTTTCTGTACAAAAGTCCTATATGATTGGACCTATTTCTTGACTTTTTTGTTTCACCTCATCTGAGTATTTTTCAATAAATGTAGACAAATTAGCCAACTCCATTTGAGATACTTTTAGCCTAATAATGCTACATAGTGTATGTTTTAACTTCCAGAAATCAAAAATGTAAATTTTCTCATTTAGAGTTAGATTACAAAGGTCAGACCTCCCCAATCGCTCCCCAAAAAATGTGTGTAGTGGCTTTAATAAAATAAACAATAGTAGCATTTTTAATTAAAAAAAAACTGTGGGTTCCCAGTATGTGTATATATATATATATTTATGTGTTAATATGTGAATATACACATATTAACACATAAATATATATGTATACATACATATTTCTATTTGCTGCCCTTCGCTACACGACTTACCCCCTTTCCTGCACTAGTTATACTGCCGTGTATCACGACATGAGAACGAGGCTCCCAAAGGGTTTTAATTTATTCAAATGAGGCGTCAGTTACTCATGGTGTTCCCCAAGGGTCAGTTCTTGGGCATGTTTTGTTTAACATGTTCATAAGTGATATTGGAAGTGGGCTTAAGGGGAAGGTTTGCTTGTATGCTGATGATACAAAAATTTGTAACAGGGCAGATGTTCCAGGAGGGGTTGATCAAATGAACAGTGATATTAAAAAAATAGAGGACTGGGGACTGGTCAAATAAATGAGATCTGAAATGTAATATTACCAAGAGCAAAATGATGCATATAGGATCCAAAAACCCAAAGGCCAATTATAGTCTCAATGGTACATTACTGACTGTAACTAAAGAAGAAAGGCACTTGGGAATGAATATTTCAGATGATTTAAAATTTGGTACACAATGCAGCAGTACAGCCAGTAAGGCCAGTTAAATACATGGTTGCATTGGAAGAGGTATTAGTAACAGAAATAGCAAGGTTCTTATGCCACTTTACAGATCATTAGTTAGACCAAATATGGAATACTGTGTACAGTTCTGGAGACCATATCTTCAGACAGATATAAATAAACTAGAAGCTGTCCAAAGGAGGGCTACTAAAATGGTACATGGTCTAAAATATAAAACATACAAAGAAAGACTCTACGATCTAAATATATATAGTTTAGAGGATAGAAGGGAAAGAGGCGACATGATAGAGACCTTCAAATATATGAAGGGAGTTAATAAAATAAAAGCTTAGCTGAAAGCATTTTTCACAAAAAAATAAATGCCAAAACAAGGGGTCACAATCTAAAGTTAGAGGCTAGCAGATTCAGGAGAAATTTGAGGAAGCATTTTTTTTTTACAGAAAGGGTGGTGGATTCATGGAATAAACTTCCATTTGAGGTGGTAAACAAAAAGGGGCCTATCTATCAAGCTCCAAATGGAGCTTGAGGCCCAGTGTTTCTGGCGAGCCCGCAGGCTCGCCAGAAACAGCAGTTATGAAGCAGCCACAATTCAACCTGATCGAGACACTTCCCTGCTGGTGGCCGATTGGCCGCGAGTCTGCAGGGGGAGGTGTTGCATCAGCAGCTCACAAGAGAAATTTGAAAAAAATTATGATTTTGTAAAAATTCTACCATCCTTAAAAGAAAATCACTGAAATCTGTACTAAAGTTTGTTTTATTCAAGATCAAAATTTTTTTCTTGTAATCAGATTTTGTGTGGAATTGACGAATAAAGTGACACTAGATCCACTAAAAGCCACAGATATTCAGCTTTCCAAGAACACATGGAGGCCTATTTATCAAGCCATCAACTGTGCTGCATTCAACGGCACCAATACGCTTGCCTAACATCGCGGCCGCGGACCTGAATACGCTCTCCTTATTTATTAAAAAAGCTGTCAAAAAGCTGCGCACCAAGTACAGGGTGATGAGCAGTGGACTGTTGTTAACTGTCATCTATCTCACTGCTATTCAGCTTTTTCCCAACTTTATTTATACCCTGTCACAAAACACTGCCACTATACTAAAATGTTTAACCCCATCCTGCTGCTCCCCGACCCCTCTGCAACTAAATAAATGTATTAACCCCTAAACCCCTGGCCTCCCACATCACTACCACTTACTTAACCTATTAACCCCTAAACGGCCAGCCCCCCTCATCGCCATAAACTAAATTAAGCTATTAACCCCTAAACCTAACAACCCGCTTAAATATTAACTCATCCCCATCTTATAATAAATGTAAACTTACTTTTAGAATTAAAATAAACTATATTAAACTATTAATTACAGATTTAAAAACCTAACCCTACTCAAGTTATTTAAATCTACAATAAAGAATTACTAAGTTACAAAAAATAATTAATAGATTAATATAGTTTAATGTAATTTTAGTATAATAGTTAGAGTAGGTTAATTAATAGTTTAATATAGTTTATTTTAATTCTAAAGGTAAGTTTAAATTTATTATAAGATAGGGATGAGTTGATATTTAATGTAAAGTTAGTGGATTGTTAGGTTTAGGGGTTAATTAATTTAGTTTATGGCGATGGGGGAGCTGGCGGTTTAGGGGTTAATAGGTTTAGTTAGTGGTAGTGATGTGGGAGGCCAGGGGTTTAGGGGTTAATACATTTATTTAGTTGTGGTGGTGTCGGTGAGTGGCAGGATAGGGGTTAATATATTTATTAAGTTGGGGTGAAATCCGGGAGCAGCGGAATAGGGGTTAATAACATTAGGTAGGTTGCGGCGATGTTGGGGCGGCAGATTAGGGGTGTTTAGACTCAGGGTTTATGTTAGGGTGTTAGGTGTAAACGTAACTGGTTTTCTAGCATAGAAATCAATGGGATATCTGGCAGCTTTGAACATAAGCTTTCGCTGCTTTCACACTCCCATTGATTCCTATGGCATCCGTGGCCTCCAGGGTGGCGGATTGAAAACTAGGTACGCTGGGCCGGAATAGTAGCGAGCGTACCTGTTAGAAGTTTGATAACTTGCAAAAGTTGTCAGATAGTGCCAAATTTGTATTCGGAACATCTGTAATGATTTAAGCATCGATCTGTGTCGGACTGAGACCGGCGGATCGTAAGTTACGTCACAGATTTCAACTTTTGCCGGTCTGTAGGCTTTGATAACTAGGTCAAATCAGGCTCGCCACAATTACGCTGCGGAATTCCAGCGTATTTGCGGTTGACAAATAGGCCTCTTTATCTTTAATTTGCAACAAATGCTTAGTGTCATGTAAGTGACTATGTAGTTTAAGGATTAATGGTTGGAGAATACTGTCCAACCATTGAGGCAGGGGCTCTCACATGTAACCGATATCAGACACAATTTGTCTACCCTTAACATCTTCTAAGAATTTATCTACCTTAGGTAATACATGAAAAATATGGGTAACTGGATGTAGGACCCATAAATAATCAAATATGTCCTTATCAATATACCACAGGACAAACAATATAACTGGTTCACCCCGAAACCATTTCATATTATTGTGAAGTGCAAGTATATACACAGTCAGTAATATCGCTTTCTGTCCTATGTCTAGCAATAACCTATTCAAACTTATGTTTACCCAATTTATCTCCACTCTATAATCTAACTGTAAAGGGTTTATTCTTTTGTCAATCGTTAATAAGGTATGGAGTGAATCTAATAATTAATTAATCGCTATATAGATGGATTGTAATTATTATTATCGGTTATTTGTAGAGCGCCAACAGATTCCGCAGTGCTATTAACAAAGGCGGAGTACAACAAAACAATTATAGGGATCAAATGGGTAAAGGGCCCTGCCAAGAGTTGCACTGTTGTAGTCAGCTCTTGAGAAGGTGATCAACAAACAGCTGGACTCTTAGACTTACATGCTAAGGGGGTTCAGGGGATAGCAATGGAGGAGAGGAACTGGTATAACAAAAGGTTAGCGTAGGTTGTATGCATCCCTGAACAGTAGAGTCTTTAGGGAGCACTTGTGCACTCCGCATTAGTGTTTGATTATTTACACACTTAGAAGAGATCCTCTGGCACACCTGTCTTTTGTTCCTGTGTGGATTTAGAATTTTCACTGTAAGTGTAACGCTGCGATTATAGGAAATCCATAGGTTTGTTTAACCAATCGCCACTCAGTGAGACTAACACACCCATTCACTATGACGCGCATAGGGGTGTGTGTTTCTAGTCCTAGCATGAATGATTATCTAATTTCCCATGGGCATTGATAAGGCAGCTTACCGGATAGCTTCGGCTTGTTCATTTCACATCAAATTCACAATTGTTAACATTGAGAAAGGCCGGGTAACGGCCAAAACGCGCCTGTTTTAATTTTTACCATGGTTGTCACTCCTGTCACCTGAAGCCGACGCTTCCTGATATCGTCCAGGAAACAGGGGAGTGACACAGTTTTTTTTATGGTAAATGGGTTTAGTGTGTGGAGTTCAGAGTTTTCTCTGATTTTAACTAATAACAATTAAAGTTTATTTTTATGTTAATACCTTATAGGTAGGTTTGAGTGCTACATTAGCCCCTTACTCTTTCTTTCTCTTTCCTTATCTCCCACTTATCAATATACCCTCATCTAACAAACTTCTCAGCTGTTTTTGAAAAACGTCTGTGGGATTACATGACAGATGTCTATATTCATCCTTATTATTCAACTGTCTAAAGACCTCTTTTTTGTAATCCTCTCTAATCCACATAATCACACTTCCGCTCTTATCTATGGTCTTTATGACCAATTTTGTATTGTTTTTAAGTGTGTCAAATGCCTTTTTCTCTTCTCTAATCAAATTAAGATAGGACTTGCCCTGATTCTCAGATAATTTAACCAGGTCGGCTTTAACACTTCTCTAGAATTTATTCCAGAATATCCCCAATAGAATCTATAAGTTAAAAAATAGAACATGGTTTGAAGCCAACATGTGTATTTATGTTGCCAATGGCTGTATTAATTTCTGGATACACTGCACTTCTTAGTATTGGATGGTACAAAATTCAGAGAAATCAAGGGACAAAGTAATAGCATCATCAATATCTGAAAATTCAACAAATTAATTATTTTTGTTTTTAAATATATTTTATTAATGAGGTCACAATAGTACAGCACAGATGCCACATTTTCATACATTGTATAAGAAATATCAGTATATGTTACTTTACATCATAGTTAGACACAACATATTCTCCAGAATCTCCAGTAGGCTATCAGATGCATGTTCAAGCAGGGCACATATAGAAGCTTATGTATGAGTTGTGAGCATATCAGGTTCGTTGTAACATTTTGATAGATAACCATTCTGTACTCCACCATGCAACCCTCAAAATTATATCTTTTATTAATTTCATCCCTAATAACTAACCTAACAAAACTATTAACTATAAACTTAAGTTAAACCTTAAACTAGAAGTTTCCAGACCGTAGCGGGGGAGGGAGTAAAGAGATGAGAGAGAGAAAAAAAAATTTATATAAAAATAATGTAAAACCCCATTTTGTCAAGAAAAGAGAGTTTCAATTGATATATCCTCTATTACGTCTGATACCTCCTGTGTAGGGGAAGCATTAATTAAGAACATCCACTCTCCCCTCAAAGTAGCCTCTATCATTATCTCATGTTGCATAAAAGGTTTGAGAATATGTTTTTGCCTCCCAGTTGGTAGTTTTTCCAACAGGACCTTCCATTTTCTCAAAAAGGTCGGAAGTCTATGTTTGACATCCAAGATTGCATCTTGTTGTTCTATGAATAATTGTTTATATAAAGCTTTTTTAAAGTTTGTCAAGGTGGGTGGTTTTCTGGAGCATCAAAGGGTTAATATACAGTTTCTAGCCACCAGTGTGCAGATGGTTAGTAAAGAGTGAGATTTATGGTTCACATTGTCCCAGAGGAACAGGTAAATCTTGTCTATATCAAATTTAATGTTAATGGCAAGGGTTGTTTTAACCAAATGCTGGATAAGTCCCCAGAAACGTCTGATTATCGGACATTCCATAAAACAATGTGGGACAAGGAGGGGTTAGGGTAATGGCATTTCATACAGTGATTTGAGTGTTGAGGGTTCCACTTTGCCCGCCTGCTAGGTGTAATATAATCCCTATTAAGTAGTCTAGTTTGTGCCTCTCTCATTGTCATGTTTAGTGTAGCTAATTTAGTTTTAAGAAGACAATTTTTCTCATCTGTAATGGCGAGTTCGGTAGTTGTGTCTAACTGTAGTTTGCCTAAGATATCAATCTGAATCTCAGCTGTTTGCTTTCTCAGTAATTCTTGATAAAACTCAGAGATTGAAAACCTCCCCAAAGTAAATGCAGTTTGTGAGATTGCAAATGGAGCTTGGCTCCAAAAGTCAATTAGGGTCATTATATAATGTCTAAGTTGTAGGTAGGCGTAGAAGTGTGTATGGGAAATGTCAAATTTTGTTCTTAAGTCCTGAAACGTTCTTACAGTATGCAACAATGGATCCAGAGCATCCCCCACCCTGCTCAGTCCCCTCTCCCTCCAAAACGCAAACGGTGCGTATTCATCTCCCGCTGGGAAGTTTGCATTTCCTGATATAGGAATGAACTTAGGAGATGGTTGTAGGTGTCCTAGCTGTATATGGGCCTGTGACCAAGCTACAAGGGGTCTTTATATAGAAATTTGTTTTTAATATGATGTGGAAGATCTTTTAGGGGACAGTATGGGAGGTAGGCCAGGGCATATGGGGCTGTAACTGATTCTTCCAAGGATTTGTCATAAAAGTGTTTAGTTGCCAGTCCATTACCACTCGCAGCAAGGTCGCCCAGTTGTAGAGCCGAATATTTGGAAGACCTAGTCCCCCATCTAGGTAAGAGTTTTGAAGTTTTTCGGCAGCTATTCTCGGCTTTTGTCCCCGCCAAATAAAGTGTCTTATGGCCCTTTCCATTCTCCTAATATCACCCTTGGTTAACAAAAAAGGCAGCATTAACATTGTATACAGGATTTTTGGCAAGATTGACATTTTAAACAGGTTGATACGGCCGGTGAGGCCCAAAGGAAGATCTTTCCACCTAGCAAGTTTGGAGCATATTGAAGTACATTGTGTTTCAATGTTTAGTTTATATAGTGTATGAGGGTTTTTGTTCAGGTTTATACCCAGATAAGACAGTGAACCAGACACCTCTACAAAGGGGAACACTGTATCCTCAGCGTCATCCCTACATAACCACAGTATCTCTGACTTAGGAACATGAAGTTTTGGAGAGTCCCCAAATAAGAGCATATCATCCGCATACAGGGCCAGCTGATGCGCATTATTGTTGATGTTCACACCTGGGAAAACCTGTTTCAGCTTCACCGCCAGGGGTTCTATAGCCAGGTCAAAGATCAACGGGGACAAAGGGCACCCCTGTCTGGTACCTCTTTCCAAGGCAAAATCCGGTGAGAAACTACCATTGACTAGTATGCGAGCCATGGGGGTTGAGTATAACTTATGCAAAACTTGTAAGTAAGGGCCCTGAAAATTGAAACGTTCTAGCACCTTAAATAAATAAGGCCATTCTACTCGATTGAAAGCTTTCTCCGCATCGAGAGATAAGAGAAAAGCTCCCGATCCTCCATCAACTGAGTTAGAGTTCCCCCTTTCCCAATAGTGATTTATAACCTGGAGCACTCTTCTAAGATTTGTCACGGAGGTTCGCCTATAAACAAAGCCCGTCTGATCGGGGTGAAGAAGAGAGGGCAAGATAGTCTTTAATCTGTTAGCTAGAATTTTGGTGAAAATTTTGTAATCCGCATTAAGGAGTGAGATTGGACGGTAAGATTCTGGAAGAGAGTGATCCTTCCCTGGCTTAGGAAGCAAGGTGATGTGTGCAGATGAAAAGGTACTGGAGGGTAGAATGTCACCACGTAAAAGGCTGTCATAGAGTCTATTTAGGATAGGTGACACCTGGGGCAGTAATAACCGATAGAATTCTGTCGGAAGACCATCAGGTCCCGCTGCGTTCAACAGGGCCAAAGACTTAATTGTGAATTGGGTCTCCTCCAATGAGATGGGGGCATTGAGTGATTCTAATTGTTCTTCACTCATCCGAGGGAGCACTATTGTACTCCAAAACTGCTTAGATGCAGCTTCATCTGCCTCGGGTTGTTTGGTGTATAAATTTTTAAAGTAAGATGCAAAGCACTGTGCCACCTCAGATGTTGACTTGTAAGTAACACCCTTGTATTGTAATGCAGCCACTACCCTTCTAGTCTCCCTTCTATTCACCAAAGAGGCCAACAGCTTACCCGACCAGTTCCCAAATCTATGAAATTTACTTGCAGAATTTAAGAGCCCCAACGCAGCTTTATGTTTCAAGAATGCTTCCATTTCCTCTTTAATTAAGAGGACCTCTTCATATGTCTCCCTAGACTTATTCAAGCTATATGCCCGGTAGGATCCCTCAAGATATTTCTGCAGATCATTATATTTTTTTTCAAGTTTGTTTTTCAAATTTACCACATAGGATATAATCTGCCCTCTGAGAACCACTTTAGCAGTGTCCCAGAACAGGTGTGGTGTCCCTAAGTTCTGTTGATTATCAGTAAAGAAGTCATTCCAGCAATGAACCAAGTATTTCTGGAAAGTCTCAGAGTGCAATAGGTAGGATGGAAATTGAAGAGTGTTTCTATTAGGCCTGGGTCTATGTAATTGTAGTGTAAGCCCTATTGGAGAGTGGTCAGATAGTAGGATTGTATGTATTTTCTCCTGTCTAACACAAGGGATCAGAGAATCCAATACCAAAAACATGTCTATCCTGGAGAGTGAACCCACGGTTTTAGATAAGCAAGTATAATCCCTTTCCATTGGGTGCATCCTTCTCCATATGTCGCACACTTCCAGGTCCAGCTGTAATTTTTGAAAAATTCTATGTTCAAATTTACCTTTATATCTCAAGAGTCTAGAGTTAACCCTCCCTGGGTGGAGCCAGGACCTGTCCAACTGGGGGTTGGGGGCCAGGTTAAAGTCTCCTCCGAATATAAGGAAAACCTGTGAATGGGGTAAAGGCTTGTATAAATGTATCCCAAAAGAGAGGGAGTATGTATATTGTGTTTTGTAGTTTATTTTTTAAAATCAGGAACCTACCCTCACCATCTTTATAAGTTTGAAGAATATCTACCGCATTTCTTTTCCCGAATAGAATGACCAAACCCCTGCTAGAGCTCATGTAAGATAAGTATGAGAGTGATCCCACCCATGTTCTTTTTAATTTATCATGTTCTGCGTCTATCAAGTGTGTTTCCTGTAGGAATGCAATGTCTGAAGCTAGTCTCCTTAGGTGGGACAGTATAGAACTTCTTTTCACTGGGGAGTTAATACCCCCAACATTCCAAGATGTTAATTTAAGTGACATTTATTACTCTTGTGGGAGAGTATAGCCATATAGCAATAGAAAGAAAAAAAAAAGAAAAAAAAGGAAGGGGGAACTCCCCCCCACCCCCGGGTGCATCTTGTAGCCAGAAGAAACAAATTTGTGTTGGAAACATAAGTGCAATCGTTTAGGACAGATCAAACATTTCTCTGCAATCATTAAAATCTTATTCTCACAAGTAAACATTAGAAGCTTAATATAAACCATTCCATGAACATCTGAATTAGAGCCAATATATCGTTCCTCACTAATACAGATGAACACCTCTCCACAATATCTATTGCAGCTCGTATACTCCCTAGGGTGTTCGTGTGGTTCAACTTCTGTGTGTTCTCCTTTGTTGTTTGACAGGGGTGTAGTCTTAGAAGTGTTCTTTACATGTGGGTTAGAGTGTAGGAATTCCTGACCCCTCAAGTCCCTGGGTGTGTAAGACTGGTCCAAGATTAGAAGTGTAGCGCTGATATGTAGTGTTTCAGTGTCTACAAATAGTACCTCCCTGTCTAATGTGAGATTATATTGAAGCAGTCTTAGAGCCCTATCCCTCTGTACCTCGTGGAGAACTGCTTGTGTATTCCTGCCAGACTGGGACATTCCTCTGATCATCTTGTTGATAGTGTGTAGAAACTGACAATTGTTATCTCTTAGTTTTGTGAAATATATTACTACATTATATGCATGATATTCTAATTGAACCGAACCTAGGACACAAATACATTCCAATACAGAAAATAGGTTTAGAACACAGACATTTTTCAGGGCAAAATATAGTGCGTTATCAAATGGTATTGGAAAACCCCTAAAACAATGAACATAGTTTCTCAACCACTTGTTGAACAGTTGTTTACAGAATGGGAATAAAGCCACATCATTAAAAAACAAATTCAGTCTCTGAACACACATTAACATATAAGGCATGCAACCTTTAAACTCTTCCAGACTGAGAACAGTAATAGAAATAGGAAAGGAAATTAGAATTAGGCCTAAAACCCATCCCGAACCGGCCAAGGCCTGTAAGCATTTGGTAATTGAAAACCACTAAAAAGAAAAAAACACAGTAACAGCCAGGTACTGAATGGCTGTTTACAGCATGTAATAAAGCAGGCAACATTGTTAGTAGAAGCATTGACAGTATGATTGCCCTCCCCCCTGATTGGCCTCTTTTACTTTCAGACCATGTTGGCAGGTGCAGCCAAAAAGTCCCCAACATTGCCAATCTTTATATAACCCAAACTGCAATAAAAAGCATAGCCATAAACTTATTTTCAAAGGCATATTTACGTGCTGTCCATGGCAGGTGTCCTTCAACCAGGCCCCTGTTGCCTTTCAGTTGCAAGATAACTCTCCACAGCTTGGGGGGAATGAAAAAACTTAGGGCCATGAACCGTCTGTAATCGAAGTTTTGCAGGGAACAATAAGGCCACTTGTCTGCCCTGCTGGTAGAGACGGGAGCAAATAGGGGTAAAATCCTTGCATTGTCTGGACACCTCGGAGGACAAGTCCTGGAAAAGCAGGAGTCTGTTGCCTTCATAAACCACTTCCTTCTGCATTCTATATGCTCTGAGAATCCGCAGTTTCTCTTGAAAATTAAGGCACTTGAAAATTACTTGCCTTGGTTTTGCGTTATTGGTATCAATGCTCTGTTCCGAACCCACTTTGTGAGCCCTCTCGACATCTATGGGGAGAATATCTTGAGGTATGCCCAAATTTTTGGAAATATTAAGGCGGTGAAAGCAAGCAGATCTTCGCCCTTAACCTTTTCAGGCAGACCCACTATACGCAGGTTGTTGCGACAACTGCGGTTCTCAAGGTCCTCCACTGGTTCTTGAAGAGTTTTGTTCTGACGCAATAGTTGTTGCAATGTATTACCAGCTTCTGTCTGTCTGTCCTCCACCTCTGAAATCCTATTTTCTGCAGTAGTGAGGCGGGCTGAATATTGTCGCACCTCACTTGTTAGTGTGTCCAGGCCAAATTGCAATGTCTCCATCTTAGGGAGAAAAAAGAATTTTAAATCTTTCATGAGTTGGCTCTGGTCTGCGTTAGAGGTAGTGGTTTCCACAGAGTGTGGGGAGATCTCTGCAAGTACCTCAATCTGAGGTTTATTTTTCTTGTCGCCAGCTTTATGTTTAGAACTCATGTCAAATGAATGTGGGTGTGCAATCTTCTGAAAGTATTTATCCACTTTCATGGGTGTACAATCAGGTGTGAGAGGATCAGGATGGAGTGTTAGTATGCAGTTGTAGTTCTCCTAGATTCCAACTTTACTTATGTGTTTATTATCTTTTATGCACTCAGGAGTAGTGGTTCACAAGTACAGTCATAAAAATTTAGCTATTCCAGCTATGAATGTTTAAATGCTTTTCCTGTCCTGCAGATCTCACTCTCCTCCTCCCACACTCAGGGAGCGTGGGTCACAAGTACAGCAATAAAAATTTACAATAGCAGCTATGAAACTTTTAAGTGCTTCTCTTGTCTGACAAGTTTTCCACTCAGTTGGGGATCAAAAGTACAGTCAGAGAATTTTTTTTTTTTTAACTATACCAACTATGCAGCCAGAGAAGTTTCTCTTGTCTGGTAAATTTTCACTCAGGATTTGAAAACCACAAGTGCAATTCATAAAATTTTTTAGCTATATCAGCTATGAAAGTTCAGTGTTTTTGTTTTGCCCAGCAGGCTCTCTCTTAATAGTCTGGTGACAATATCAGGGCCTTTCCTCTCTCTCCACTCTCCTTTCCAAGGCCGTCCTCTATATCCAATAGTCACTGAATCAATCTAGCAGCCCAGACAGCATAGATCCCCGTACAAACGCTGATCATACACGTGTGGCGTATTTTAGCCCAAACTTGTACTCACGGCCCCGGTATGGATTATCCGCTCTCAGAGGTTCAGCCAGATGCGACTCCGGGTCGTTCTTATCCTCGGTTCCTCTATCTTTATGTGCCAGGCCCTCTCACTCTGGGAAAATGGCGCCAATGGAGTTGCGCCGTTAGTTGCTTGCAGGGTTCCAGAGGCTAGGGCCGATGTTTGTGCCCTTCACATTCAGGGGAGCAGTCAGCTCGATGCAGGTTAACAATGCCTAACAAGCTCTGTGTGTGGGGAGCAGATAGGGTCTATTTTAGCAGTTTGTATTGCCTTAGAGTTACGGAGCTCTTTACCGCGCCGCCATCTTCTAGTCCCGCCTACTGGAAGTCTATTTTTGTTTTTATTAGTTTCATCCCCTGGTTGAAAGAAGTGTTGTTTGTTTTTGTTTTTTTATATAGTGAACAGCCTAATAAGCTTATTTACATCGTCCAAAGTTTGAAAAAAATTAGAACTAGCAGATGGCACAAATCCTAAACCAAAGCTCAATCATTTTTTTTTTTAGTTGTGCTCAAAGGATAGTCAGTAAGATTTATAACATTTAACATTTGTATTTGTATTTGTTGAGACCTCTGCTCTGCCTCAGTTGATACCTAGTTTGATGTGTCTATTCTTACTCTCTTAATCTCTTTCCCGCCCCCTCCTCCTGGTTTTCCTGGGGGCAACTGAAAAACCTTGTTAATCTCTGTTAGTTCACCCTGATTTGAGATTAATATCTTTCTGAGTTTCAGAAGCTGTGGTGTACCTGGGGGCTGTATTATTATATTTAAAGGGCTTGCCACAAGGGTGTCTATTGGAATGCCAATTGGTTGCTGAACTCTGTTACCACTCTGTTGGGTAGGCATCAAAATCAATTTAGAGGCTGATGGTGTATTAGTATCTTGGGCATTAGTTGGATTATCTACTAGTAAATCATCTCCCAATTATACCTCTGAGTCTGCCAACATTTTCTTGTCTCTCTTTTCCCTTCTACCTCTAATACAGGACTTTAATCTATGATTACGCCCATTAGAATGACTCCTTGACCTGGTTTGCCAGTTGTATACTGTACCAAGATTGAAGTCTGATTGGTCACAGTATATTTTAAATGTTAAGATTGACTATGGTATTCTTTAAAAATAGTCAAATTTCCTATATTTATTTTCATGTTTACAAACATCCTAATCTAATTGTAAGACTGCTATGTGTTCTCTAACCGCTATGAGATGTTTTTTCCTTTAACCCCTTAATGACCACAGCACTTTTCCATTTTCTGTCCGTTTGGGACCAAGGCTATTTTTACATTTCTGTGGTGTTTGTGTTTAGCTGTAATTTTCCCCTTACTCATTTACTGTACCCACACATATTATATACCGTTTTTCTCGCCATTAAATGGACTTTCAAAATATACCATTATTTTCATCATATCTGATAATTTACTATAAAAAATTATAAAATATGAGGAAAAAATGGAAAAAAACAACACTTTTTCTAACTTTGACCCCCAAAATCTGTTACACATCTACAACCACCAAAAAAAAACATATGCTAAATAGTTTCTAAATTTTGTCCTGAGCTTAGAAATACCCAATGTTTACATGTTCTTTGCTTTTTTTGCAAGTTATAGGGTCATAAATACAAGTAGCACATTGCTATTTCCAAACCACTTTTTTTCAAAATTAGCGATAGTTACATTGGGACACTGATATCTTTCAGGAATCCCTGAATATCCATTGACATGTATATATTTTTTTTTTAGAAGACATCCCAAAGTATTGATCTAGGCCCATTTTGGTATATTTCATGCCACCATTTCACCGCCAAATGCGATCAAATAAAAATTTTTTTCACCTTTTCACAAATTTTTTCACAAACTTTAGGTTTCTCACTGAAATTATTTACAAACAACTTATGCAATTATAGCATAAATGGTTGTAAATGCTTCTCTGGGATCCCCTTTGTTCATAAATAGCAGACATATATGGCTTTGGTTTTGCTTTTTACTAATTAGAAGGCTGCTAAATGCGACTGCGCACCACACGTGCATTATGCCCAGCAGTGAAGGGGTTAATTAGGGAGCATGTAGGGAGCTTCTAGGGTTAATTTTAGCTTCAGTGTAGTGTAGTAGACAACCCCAAGTATTGATCTAGGGCCATTTTGGTATATTTCATGCCACCATTTCACCGCCAAATGCAATCAAATTAAAAAAACACTAAATTTTTCACAATTTTAGGTTTCTTACTGAAATTATTTACAAACAGCATGTGCAATTATGGCACAAATGGTTGTAAATGCTTCTCTGGGATCCCCTTTGTTCAGAAATAGCAGACTTATATGACTTTGGTGTTGCTTTTTGGTAATTAGAAGGCAGCTAAGTGCTGCTGCGCATCACACGTGTATTATGGCTAGCAGTGAAGGGGTTAATTAGGTAGTTTGTAGGGAGCTTGCAGGGTTAATTTTAGCTTTAGTGTAGAGATCAGCCTCCCACCTGACACATCAGACCCCCTGATCCCCCACAAACAGCTCCCTTCCCTCCCCCACACCACAATTGTCCCCGCCATCTTAAGTACTGGCAGAAAATCTGCCAGTACTAAAATAAAAGTATTTTTAAATAAATTTTTAGCATATTTACATATGCTACTTTGTAGGATCCCCCCTTAGCCCCCAACCTCCCTGATCCCCCCCCAAAACAGCTCTCTAACCCTCCCCCTCTGCCTTATTGGGGGCCATCTTGGGTACTGGCAGCTGTCTGCCAGTACCCAGTTTGCAAGAGAAATGTTTTTTTTTTTATTGTTATGTTCTTTTTCTGTAGTGTAGCTCCCCCCCCCCAACAGACCAATCCCCCACCCCCTGACTAATGCATTTTTATATAAATATTTGCTACTTTTCAAAACTTTTAATACATAATTTTTCTGTAGTGTAGCAGTTCCCACCCGCTCCCTCCCCGTGCACGCGCCCGCCCTCCTGTGCACGCGCGCACGTCCGTGCGCGCCTCCGATCACCCCCGCCCACGATCCCGCCCCCCTCCACATCATCAGGGCCATCGATGGCCGCCACCCGCCTCCCGAACCGGCTCCCACCCACCAACGGATTTAGCGGGTGATGTCCGGTGCAGAGAGGGCCACAGAGTGGCTCTCTGTGCACCAGATTGCTAAAAAAGGTTATTGCAGGATGCCTCGATATCGAGGCATCACTGCAATAACCGGAAAGCAACTGGAAGCGAGCAGGATCGCTTCCAGCTGCTTTCCAGACCAAGGACGTACGCCACACGTCCTCGGTCATTAACTGTATTTTTTTGGAGGACGTGTGGCGTACGTCCTTGGTTGTTAAGGGGTTAACTAATTATTGAGTTTAAGAATAATCAGAAAGGAACAGTTTAAAGAGTATTATTCAATTTTAAATAAACTCTTTTTCCTCCATCATAAATGTGGGAAACTTATTTTTAATTTTAGCCCTCTGGGTATGATTTGTAATCTGATTGAGATATATATATATATATATATATATATATATATATATATATATATATATATATATATATATATATATATATATATATATATATATACATACATACATACAGGTGGCCCTCGTTTTACAACGGTTCAATTTACACCGTTTCAGAATAACAACCTTTTTTTACAGTCATGTGACTGCTATTGAAAAGCATTGAGAAGCAGTGCATTTATTAAAATAGCCAGTAGGTGGAGCTGTCCGCTTGTGTTGCAGCAAGCCAAGCAAGCTGAAATTAATCAGTTTAACCAGACCTGAGCTATTGAGCAGATTTCAAAGGAACAAGATCTTCCTGTCTATAAATCAGTCCAGATTGGAATGCATAGAAAGAACTGTTTGCAGAGAAATGCAAGTGCAGTCTGTGTTGTGTGATTATTTTATTAGGTTGATAATGCTGTTTAGAGCATGTTTTTGTTCATTTAACTTAGTTTAATTATATATTCTGTGTTGTGTGATTATTTTATTAGGTTTATAATGCTGTTTAGCATTTAAAGTCTTCATTTCAAAGCTTTAAAAATAAATGTATTAGGTGTTACTTATGACAATTTTGAGAGGGGCCTGGAACCTATCTCCCTCACTTCCCATTGACTTCCCAATGACTTACATTATAAACTGGGTTTCAATTTACAACGGTTTCGATTTACAACCATTCCTTCTGGAACCTAACCCCGGCGTAAACTGAGGGCTATCTGTATATCAATTTATCCCACTTCAATTTAGTCTCTTTTTGCATTAATTCCTCAAGTAATTTAAATTTGTCCACTAAAGGGTTAATGTCACTGACATCTGAAAAAATTAATTCAAAGTCATTAGTAAGCTTATCCAAGTTATTGAATGATGTTAAAGAATAATATCCACCTTGTGGTTCCATTGAAACAAACTCCATTATATAGTCCGAAAGAAACTGAGAGTTTTGTCAACGGAATATAAATCTATATGTAGTAAAGCAATTTTTTTTGTACCAATAAGCACCAACACTTAGGCAACAAAGAGTTCTTTGCTTACATGAAGAATTACAAAAAGGTTATGCCTATATATGTTGTGCTCAATATCCTCAATGTCCTATATTTGCCAGCATCCAGACCTACTAGCTCTTGCCTTAAAGCCAAAGGAGTGTTCAGATGTAGTATTTTTAAGTGTAAACCCTGTAGCTTTATTAATAGAGGTGGCTCATTTGAATCTTTGGTGACAGGGAAGAGATACCAGGTACAATACTTTGTTAATTGCAGGTCCACACATGTTTATCTCATTTGGTGCATACAGTGCCAAAAGCAGTATGAAGGTTGTACCTCGAACCGCCGCAAAGGTATTGTACTATGTATTCCCCTATGTGCCAAATTAAACAGTACAGCAGCAAAGCTACTAGACTGGCCGATAAGGAAAGTGGATGGAGAGAGGAACGTCTCCGCAGCTTAGCTCATTGACAGTGGGTTGAAATGCTGCATTGAGAAAATCAGTCTTGCGGCACAAAATTCCTTGAGAAGACAAGGTAGAAGACTTGAGCTAAATGCAGGGATGATCATTACCCTGTAATGGGCTAGATTATGAGAGGTGCATTCATTGTATTGCTTGAGCAAAAAGGGGTTTATTGCAGCGCTTTTCACGCATCAGGTTTTTCGCTCATATTACTAGTTGAAAGTAAAAGAGATCACTTGAGTGCAATACAAGTTAAGGCGAGTCAGGTCAGCTTGACCTCAGAGATCTAGTTAACTGTTTTGCAAAATGAAAGTGTCACAAAACACATTCACTACACTTATAATAACACCATCTAATAATAATTATTTAAAAAATATTGCACAAAAAGTTATAAGGGTTCAAAGATATGAGGTCTTAGGTGTTGGGAAAGAAAGGCACTCAAAGGGATTTAACATAAAGATACATATACATGTCTAAATATGTATATACACACACACACGTATGTATTTATAGGTGTATATGTGTGTATATATATAATTAAGTACAGACCACACTCCGGAATCCTTGATACAGCCCTGGGTGCACAAAATATGAGTACAGCAACACAGAAAAAGAGCACTCCACAGGTCTTCGAAAATGTTCACATTTAGTAAAGTGATATTTACAAAGACCTGTGGAGTGCTCTTTTTCTGTGTTGCTGTACTCATAGTTTGTGCACCCAGGGCTGTATCAAGGATTCCGGAGTGCGGTCTGTACTTAATTATATATACACACACATATACACGTACATAAATACAGTATATATATATATATATATATATATATATTTATATTGTATCAAAATATCATCAGATATATTTATAAATATTTATTTATGAATAAAAAGAACATATTCTTCCATGTGAAGAACACTGGAATATAAATATTCATATTTTCATGTTGGGTTAGTGCACTTGAGAATATGCAATTGTGTTTGCGTGTTAGTAAGGTTTTATTCAACTTTTTTCTCTATTGACTTCTAAGGGGGAATAGGTTCTCACGCTTTGTTCTAAGTTAAGTGTGCCGAGCGAAAACAGTTTACTTTCAACTTGCAATACGAGTGCAATCTGATGCAATCAAAAAGCTTACTTCTAGCGCAGTTAACGCTCGAGCAGGACGGTTAAATAACACTCGACTTGTAATCTGACCCTATATCAGCTATTAAAGGAAGATATTTATGGTTTAAAGCACAACACATGCAGACATCATCTTTTTGTATCACCCAAATCTACCTCTGTGCACCAGACCTCTCTCTTTCATTGCTAACCTGTGTCACTAACATTCTTCCTAATATTTCACCCTGGATGTCCTCACACTACCTTAAAGGGACACTGAACCCAAATTTTTTCTTTCGTGATTCAGATAGAGCATGACATTTTAAGCAACTTTCTAATTTACTCCTATTATCACATTTTCTTTGTTCTCTTGCTATCTTTATTTGAAATGCAAGAATGCAAGTTATGATGCCCGCCCATTTTTGGTGAACAACCTGGCTTGTTCTTGCTGATTGGTGGATAAATTTGTTCACCAATAAAAAAGGGCTGTGCAGAGGTCTGAATAAAAAAAAAAAAGCTTAGATGCCTTCTTTTTCAAATAAAGATAGCAAGAGAATGAAGAAAAATTGATAATATGAGTAAATTAGAAAGTTGTTTAAAATTGCACGCTATATTTGAATCACGAAAGAAAAAATTTGGCTTCAGTGTCCCTTTAAGCTAAATCTTTCCAAAACTGATCTACTTATTTCTAAAATCTCTATACTCCATCTTTCTATAACTTTTGATAATTACTCCAGCCCTTCATGCCCAATGTCTTGTTGTTACACTTGACTCAGATCTTTCTTTCAGTCCTCACATCCAATCTTTGGCCAGTTCCTGCTGTTTCCACCTAATAAACATCTCCAAAATAATCTACTTCCTCACACAAGACACAACTAAGATTTTATATAGCTCTCTCATCAATTCCCGTATTGACTATTGCAACTCCATCCCCTCTGATGTCTCTCTCCTTTACAATCCATAATGAATGCATTTGCCAGGCTGATCTTCCTTACATATTATCAAGTTTCCCTCATTCACTTGGTATCCGTTTTTTAAAGGAGCCACAATGCACTACTGGGAGGTAGCTGAATAACTGGGTGAGACAATAACAAAAGACATATCCACCAATCAGCAGCTAGTTCCCACTGGTGCATTGCTTTCCCTTACCCTACATAGGTATGCTTTTCAACAAAGGATACCAAAAGAACAAAGCATATTTGATCATAGAAATAAATTTAAAAAACTCTATAAAACTGCATGCTCTATCTGAATCATGAAAGAAAAATGTTATGGTTTACGTCCATTTTAAACTATTTATTTAAAATATGTTAACACTTTATTAAAGTTCTGTTATTTGTACAAGCATTAGAAAATTATATTAATGTTATTAAACATGCATAAAAGTATTGATCCATCTCCCGAGCTTGGTTGTTTTATTTCAGACAAAAAAATAAATATTTATCCAAGTCGGAGATCTAAGGGAAACTCTAGATTCAATCCTAAAGCCAAGTCCTATGAAATAAAAAAGCAGAGTTACTCCTTCATGCCCTGTTAAATAAAACTCTCCCTGGTTTAGGTTTTACACTTAATAAGTTTATTGTAGTTTTGTATGCCACTGTGAGGAATTCTATAGATAAACACTGGAATTGCAATATTCATTCTACCCAGTTTCATTGCTTATATAATGCTTCTGAACTGGCAACTGAGATGCTATATAATAGAGGTCAATATTTGAAGGTGTTGAGCTACTGGGTTGTTAATAACCCCATCTTGCCCTCTGTGTAGATGATCATTTTATCCCCCCTCCTCTTTTTTTTTTTTTGCTTTTTCTCAACAGACATTGTCTCCATTTATATATTTATTTTTAGAACTACCAGAAGCCGGAGACTTATATAGATATACACATTTTCTGTAGAAGCCAGAGACTAATATAGATATACACATTTTTTAAAAAAAATTCTAACCCTGCAATCTGGCAAATGATGTATTTTTATTGCTTATAATTGCATTTCTTTTCTATGCTGTTTGTTCCCAGAACTGGAAGGGGGGGACTCTTGATTCTGTAAACTTTAAAACAAAATAGATTAACAAAAAGAAAAAGTTACATAAAAAATAATTAGCTTTTGAGACATTGGGGTATATTTATCATAGTGCGAGCGGACATGATACGATGTAGCGTATCATATCCGCTGCGCATCAATAAATGCCGACAGCATACGCTGTTGGCATTTGTCATTGCACCAGCAGTTTTTGTGAACTGCTGGTGAAATCCCGCCCCCTGCAGATTTGTGGCCAATCGGTCGCTAGCAGGGGTTTTCAATCAACCCGATCGGGTTGATTTCTGTCCACGGCCTCAGAGCAGGCGGACACGTTTAGACCGCTGCTTCATAACTTCTGTTTCCGGCGACCCTTAAGGCTCGTATGGAAACAAGGGCATCAATCTCCATACGGAGCTTGATAAATTGGCCTCATTGTTAGTGGAATCCATCATCATACCAAAATGTTATGGTCATGGTTATGGTTCCTTAATCCTTTTAATGGTTGTTCTGTGTGGTAAGCTCTTGTGTCTGACAATTTTCCATGCCCAAAAATATATACAGGTACCTGTAAAATGGAAAATTGGAATTTCCCCTGTCTCTTGGTTGTTTTAGTTTCCAGCATATGAAAGGCCTTCTTCATAAGTGACCTGACGGCTGCTCTTAAACATGATTGGCTCACTATATATTTAAAAATATAAATAAGCACATATAAGTAAATGTTTCTTTATTTTTATAGTATGTCTTTAGCATTGTTGATTGGAAGTAGCTTACTTACTTTTGGCTGTGTGCCT
>NC_069508.1:74337854-74380354 GCF_027579735.1 Bombina bombina
AATATCGGGTGCAGACCCTGTAAACAAATACATTTACAAATTTTAAGGAAGAAAATTTGAAGAGGACACAGTAGTGTTCTCTCCAAAATAGACAGGGATTTCAGCACTCCTTATAGTAGGCAATTGTTTATTTAAATATTTAATTCAATGTACACACTTGTAAGAATAAATTTAGGAATAGGTGTTCCAGGCCTCTATGTAACCAAACAACTTCTGGGTCCCCTAAACCAAAGCCACACAAAAATGTTGTAAATAAATTAAATTTATTAGTGCAAAAAAAAACGAAAAAATCAAGAAATCACATACATTTAAAAATACATTTTGTACATTAAATGCATAGATAAAGCTGGCCAGCTCACTCAGGTTGATAAGATGCAGATAGATACCTAAAAATAGGCTACTGAGTTATTAGGCAACACCCCTACCAGTGGGTAGCCCTGTATTTCAACAGGAATCTGCTACCATGGATAATAGTGGGGATCCATGCGTAATCACTCATTAAGTACACAAATGAAAGTGGCAACACCTATCTCAGCGGGTAACCCAAACAGGCTAGAGAGGCTTGTTACCTTGAGATAAACCATAGAATCTATGCCAATTACTTATGTGCTAAACTGTAACATTGTAATCAAAAATTACATGCTTTACATTTTACACACTTACATTGAGAAAACAACACCCTGACCAGAGGGTAGCACCAATATTAAAAAAGGTTCCGGCTACCTTAGTACTATATAGGGATCTATGTATCTCTAATGATAGATGTGTAATCACAGCAATGATATCAAACACATATATAGTGCAAGCAGTATAGATAGTATAGGAGATGTGTTAGTAGGGCTTTCCACATCCGTTATGATTTAGTTCAAAGCTTAAGTGTTCTTGCTTAAATGCATGTTCCAAACAGTAAATTCCCTTACAGACTCGTAAGTCCATGAATACATTACAAATCACTTTTGTGCGCTTGTAATCCTCCTCTTTTAAGGCTGATGAAAAATCCGGGTGCGGTGCCTGCTTGCTGCTGTAGTTAGAAGAGCTGTGTGCTGCATCAAGTATCAATCAGGAGCTGGTTCTCAGCTGTGCAAATGACGTCACACGCCAACGGCCGTTTCACCCCCCATGTGACCAAAGTCATTGGGGCTTCCTCAGGGCGTATACTTAGCAACTCCATATGCGCTCTATTTAAACTCAGCCCTTTCTTTGGATTGGTGAAAGTATCTTCAGTGAAAATTAAACAATGTTATTTATTTCTCAAATGTAACCTGTATAGCCATTGGTTATCACCATAACCATACAAATTAGCAACAATATAATAACATATTAGAAACATTTCAGTACTTGCAAATATATAATAGCAAAAACCAAAAACATTGTTCGCACTTGATTACAAAAATAATGATAATAATGACTTCCAGCAAGGCCAATCCGGCGCGAGACAAACAGTGGGAATAAGAAAGACTTATTGTTATTCACTAGTTTTAAATTTTTAGCTTAGGGGGGAACGACAATCCAATTTCCTACATCATAATAAAGTGGTACTATATTATTCTTGTACAAGTTATGCAATTTTTTTACCTTTATAAGAAAGGAGCAAAATCTAGTTTCTCATTCAAGCCTTTTGGTGACAATGTTTTTAATCGAAATATCCATGCCACTTCTTTCCTAAGTAGTAAATTATCAATATCTCCACCCCTGCCATGTAAAGAACATCTTTCAATACCTATAACTTTTAAATCATCTGTGGAGCAATTGTGGCAGAGTTTAAAATGCAGGGCTATATTACTATTTATAGTGCCCTCCTTTGCATTAGCAATGTCATTGCGGTGTTCTGTTACCATGTCTTTCAGGATTCTCTTAGTTTTCCCTGTATAATACAGAGGACATGGGCAATACAGTAGATATATTACATTATCAGACTTACAATTAATAAATTGTCTGATTTCATATATTTTATCACCTGTAGAAAACTTACTAGTTTTTACTATAAATTTACAAAAGACACAGTTGCCACATTGAAAGCAACCTTGTAGCTTTTGTCGTTTTTCAAGCCAATTTTGTGCTTTTTGATTGCGTGAAAAGTCGCTCTTCACCAATCTATCCTTTAAATTGGGAGCCCTTCGTGCAACTAGTGATGGGAAGTCACCCACCATGCTTTTAACATTCTCATCTGAAAGTAAGAACTGCCACTTACTTTTTAGAATATTTCGAACCTGATTCCAGTGTCCATTATACTCAGTAATAAACCTGATCCTATTGTCTACTCTTTTCTCTCTTTTGTCAAAGAGCAAATAATCTCTATTGGCTTTTAAGGCTTTATGCATTGCAAATTTTACATTACGCTTTGAATACCCCCTTGCTATGAATCGATTGGCCATTTCTTGTGCATGTGTCTTATATTTATTCCTACTAGAACAATTCCTCCGAAGTCTGAGGAACTGTCCTGTAGGAATACCTCTAATCAGGGATGGAGGGTGATGACTGGAAGCAACCAGCAATGTATTTGTTGCAGTGCTTTTTCTATAGATTTCTGTGGTGAGTTTGTTACCTTCTTTTTTAATTACAATATCCAAAAATGGTAACTCTGATGCACTGTACTCATATGTGAGAAAAATATTAAATTTGTTCTTATTCAAGTTAGATACAAATTCTTTCAAAAGGTCAACTGACCCTCTCCAAAGTATGAATATGTCGTCCACATATCGACGCCATATTAACACCGAGGAGGCTATCAATTCACTGAAATCTTCGAAGACAGTAAGAAGTTCCCATAAACCTAAATGTAGGCAGGCATATGATGGGGCGCATGTTGCCCCCATCGCTGTGCCCCTTATTTGTTTATAAAATTTGTTATCAAATTTGAACACATTATTTTCCAAAATGAATTTTAAAAGTATAGTTAGAAATTCAGTGTGTTTATCAAAATGGCTACCTCTGGATTCTAAAAAATGTTGTGCTGCTGCAATTCCTACTGAGTGGGGAAATGAAGAGTAAAGTGACTCCACATCTAGGGATACTAGAAGTGTTTCTTCATCAACTTCTATCCCGTCTAGTTGTCTTAAGAGGAACAGTGGGAGGCGGAATTAGGCGAGACATTACATGATAGTGAATACAGACGGAGAGATAAATTTGAATATATATGGTGCTTTTAAAAAATATAGAAACTTGTTATCTAAACAGGTTAAACTAGGCGCAGAAAAATATAGCCTAGAAAACTATATTCAATTAAAAATTATACCAAGAGGGCTCCGTCTTCATCTAGATCCCGGGTCAAATCTAAGGGATGATGAGGATGGAGACAACTTTATGGAAGATTGGCACCAGAGTCTAACAAATTGTTCTTTAGATCTGATGCAAAAAATGGTGAACAAAAACAAAATTAAACTTGAGAAAATTAAAACAGAGTTAGATGAAACTTTAAAAATATTGAATGAATTTGAAACAGATCAGAAGTTTGCTAAATTAAATGATGAGACTAAGGAAACAATATCTAAATTACAGCAAGAAATAAAAGTAAGGAAAAGACGAAAATTGGCTAGGGATAAGGAAGACTATAAAAAGAACCAAGTATATACTTACTTTATGAGTAAGGGTTCCTATGATTCAGGAACAGATGGGTCTGACATAGAAACAGATTATGCAAAAAACGATTCAAAAAATGGAGTAAGGTACACTGTAAAAAAGCAAGGAGAAGGGGAGGTAGAAAGAGACAAAGGAATAGATCCACAAATGGATCATGTCACAAATTTGAACAGAGACCAACAACGGCCAATAAGGAACCGCTATATGGGGAGAGCCAGGGGGGGTCATGGACCATTAGAAACCAGAATGAGAACGAGAAGGGACTTCAGAGGGGGATTTTAGATACCCCAAATGTGGAGGATGAACTCCAAATAGTGAACTTGTCCAGATTTCCATTGAATCAAGCGCATATTAGCCTTTAAAAAAAAAAAAAAAGGGCTTTCTTTTTGCCCTGCTAGAAGTCTGGACAAGTTCACAATAATAAAAGATTTACACTTATTCGCCAGAAAAGTAGTTCTCTCTCAAGTCATGACAAAGAATAAAAGAAAAAATCCTCTTATTTTAGAACAGCCTAGAATCACTGATGAGGATAGAGATACACTTACAGTTCTTGAGAGTCTAATAGATGAGAGTGAAATAGATGAATATTTCACTAATACTGAAATAGTACCTGAACCCCCTTTAGGTGCAACATCTAATACTGTCCCTGTAACATCTAAATTTAGACCGAAATCATGCTACATGCCTCCCTTGTCACTAATACCAGCTGTAAACCTTTTTGTAAAAGAAGTTGAGAAGGAAATTGATAAATTACCTATTAGTAAAATAATTGATGATAATTTGTCTAGACAAGAAAGAACAGCACTTCAGGAACTTATGAATACCCCCGGTATTATAATTAAGCAGGCGGATAAGGGTGGAAGCCTAGTAATTATGCATGAATGTAACTATGTACTGGAAGTAAAAAAACAACTTAATAATAAAGAACAATATCTACCTATTCAAGAGAGTCCCATTACTAAAATACAAGGTGAATTACTACAAATACTCAACAAAGCAAGAAAAGATGGTATTATTAGCAAAAATGATTTTGACTATCTGTACATAAGGTTTCCAAAGATACCAGTGTTCTACTGCATTCCAAAGTTGCATAAAAACATGCAGGATCCCCCCGGACGCCCTATAATTTCGGGGATAGGCAGTATTACTGAACATATTGGGAACTATGTGGACAGTTATTTAAAACCTTTTGTTTCTGCTTTACCTACTTTTGTACAAGACACTACTGACCTCTTAAGAAAACTAGACGGGATAGAAGTTGATGAAGAAACACTTCTAGTATCCCTATATGTGGAGTCACTTTACTCTTCAATTCCCCACTCAGTAGGAATTGCAGCAGCACAACATTTTTTAGAATCCAGAGGTAGCCATTTTGATAAACACACTGAATTTCTAACTATACTTTTAAAATTCATTTTGGAAAATAATGTGTTCAAATTTGATAACAAATTTTATAAACAAATAAGGGGCACAGCGATGGGGGCAACATGCGCCCCATCATATGCCTGCCTACATCTAGGCTTATGGGAGCTTCTTACTGTCTTCAAAGATTTCAGTGAATTGATAGCCTACTCTGTGTTAATATGGCGTCGATATGTGGACGACATATTCATACTTTGGAGAGGGTCAGTTGACCTTTTGAAAGAATTTGTATCTAACTTGAATAAGAACAAATTTAATATTTTTCTCACGTATGAGTACAGTGCATCAGAGTTACCATTTTTGGATATTGTAATTAAAAAAGAAGGTAACAAACTCACTACAGAAATCTATAGAAAAAGCACTGCAACAAATACATTGTTGGTTGCTTCCAGCCATCACCCTCCGTCCCTGATTAGAGGTATTCCTACAGGACAGTTCCTCAGACTTCGGAGGAATTGTTCTAGTAGGAATAAATATAAGACACATGCACAAGAAATGGCCAATCGATTCATAGCAAGGGGGTATTCAAAGCGTAATGTAAAATATGCAATGAATAAAGCCTTAAAAGCCAATAGAGATTCTTTGCTCTTTGACAAAAGAGAGAAAAGAGTAGACAATAGGATCAGGTTTATTACTGAGTATAATGGACACTGGAATCAGGTTCGAAATATTCTAAAAAGTAAGTGGCAGTTCTTACTTTCAGATAAGAATGTTAAAAGCATGGTGGGTGACTTCCCATCACTAGTTGCACGAAGGGCTCCCAATTTAAAGGATAGATTGGTGAAGAGCAACTTTTCACGCAATCGAAAAGCACAAAATTGGCTTGAAAAACGACAAAAGCTACAAGGTTGCTTTCAATGTGGCAACTGTGTCTTTTGTAAATTTATAGTAAAAACTAGTACGTTTTCTACAGGTGATAAAATATATGAAATCAGACAATTTATTAATTGTAAGTCTGATAATGTAATATATCTACTGTATTGCCCATGTCCCCTGTATTATACAGGGAAAACTAAGAGAATCCTTAAAGACAGGGTAACAGAACACCGCAATGACATTGCTAATGCAAAGGAGGGCACTATAAATAGTAATATAGCCCTGCATTTTAAACTCTGCCACAATTGCTCCACAGATGATTTAAAAGTTATAGGTATTGAAAGATGTTCTTTACATGGCAGGGGTGGAGATATTGATAATTTACTACTTAGGAAAGAAGTGGCATGGATATTTCGATTAAAACATTGTCACCAAAAGGCTTGAATGAGAAACTAGATTTTGCTCCTTTCTTATAAAGGTAAAAAAATTGCATAACTTGTACAAGAATAATATAGTACCACTTTATTATGATGTAGGAAATTGGATTGTCGTTCCCCCTAAGCTAAAAATTTAAAACTAGTGACTAACAATAAGTCTTTCTTATTCCCACTGTTTGTCTCGCGCCGGATTGGCCTTGCTGGAAGTCATTATTATCATTATTTTTGTAATCAAGTGCGAACAATGTTTTTGGTTTTTGCTATTATATATTTGCAAGTACTGAAATGTTTCTTATATGTTATTATATTGTTGCTAATTTGTATGGTTATGGTGATAACCAATGGCTATACAGGTTACATTTGAGAAATAAATAACATTGTTTAATTTTCACTGAAGATACTTTCACCAATCCAAAGAAAGGGCTGAGTTTAAATAGAGCGCATATGGAGTTGCTAAGTATACGCCCTGAGGAAGCCCCAATGACTTTGGTCACATGGGGGGTGAAACGGCCGTTGGCGTGTGATGTCATTTGCACAGCTGAGAACCAGCTCCTGATTGATACTTGATGCAGCACACAGCTCTTCTAACTACAGCAGCAAGCAGGCACCGCACCCGGATTTTTCATCAGCCTTAAAAGAGGAGGATTACAAGCGCACAAAAGTGATTTGTAATGTATTCATGGACTTACGAGTCTGTAATGGAATGTACTGTTTGGAACATGCATTTAAGCAAGAACACTTAAGCTTTGAACTAAATCATAACGGATGTGGAAAGCCCTACTAACACATCTCCTATACTATCTATACTGCTTGCACTATATATGTGTTTGATATCATTGCTGTGATTACACATCTATCATTAGAGATACATAGATCCCTATATAGTACTAAGGTAGCCTGAACCTTTTTTAATATTGGTGCTACCCTCTGGTCAGGGTGTTGTTTTCTCAATGTAAGTGTGTAAAATGTAAAGCATGTAATTTTTTATTACAATGTTACAGTTTAGCACATAAGTAATTGGCATAGATCCTATGGTTTATCTCAAGGTAACAAGCCTCTCTAGCCTGTTTGGGTTACCCTCTGAGATAGGTGTTGCCACTTTCATTTGTGTACTTAATGAGTGATTACGCATGGATCCCCACTATTATCCATGGTAGCAGATTCCTGTTGACATACAGGGCTACCCACTGGTAGGGGTGTTGCCTAATAACTCAGTAGCCTATTTTTAGGTATCTATCTGCATCTTATCAACCTGAGTGAGCTGGCCAGCTTTATCTATGCATTTAATGTACAAAATGTATTTTTAAATGTATGTGATTTCTTGATTTTTTCTTTTTTTGTTTGCACTAATAAATTTAATTTATTTACAACATTTTTGTGTGGCTTTGGTTTAGGGGACCCAGAAGTTGTTTGGTTACATAGAGGCCTGGAACACCTATTCCTAAATTTATTCTTACAAGTGTGTACATTGAATTAAATATTTAAATAAACAATCGCCTACTATAAGGAGTGCTGAAATCCCTGTCTATTTTGGAGAGAACACTACTGTGTCCTCTTCAAATTTTCTTCCTTAAAATTTGTAAATGTATATATATATATATATATATATATATATATATATATATATATATATATATATATATATATATATATATATATATATATTAGAATGTTCATGCTAGAAATTCTATATAGGGCGCACGAAAAGGAGCAAGAAAAGGCGAGTGTTTGAACACATAAATAATATCAAAGAAGGGGATTCAGAATATGGTATTGGGAAACATTTTGAACAGTGTCATAATAAAAACAGCGTCAACGTCACAATTAAAGCAATTGAACAGGTATCCAGCTCTAAAGGCAGAAAGAGACTGCTGGAATTACGCAAAAGAGTGACCTATTGGATTCATCGCTCAAAAACTTTGCAACCAATAGGTCTAAAAAAAAAAAAGACAGATTTTGCTGCATTTCTGTAACTCTAACAGAAATATAGAGTTCATGCTCTTCAGTGTATATTTAAACATAAGATGTAAATTCTAAAAGATTTCCCTCATTATACTTGATAATACATCAATTGTTTCACTTTTCTGCTACCCACACTGTTTATTGGTGCTAACATATGTATAAGCACATAGGTAAATCCTCTTTGAGCTTTAAATTATAAAAATACGTAGGAGCAAAACAGATTGTGTATCCATAAGCAATCATGTCCTCATTCACAAGTATATCCACTTTTTCATTATGAGAACATATATATTCAGTAGTCAGAATCATTTGTTGTCTGAATATGTCTCTGCACTACATACACACGTCAATCATATGGTAACTGAATTCCAGCCAAATTAATGTCATTTGTTTGTGCAAAAGTAGGACATACATTTTATGTTATGTGAGGTGGCCAAGCATCTATGTGCAAAAAACGTATTTAGAGGCATTTTTTTAGATTTTCTAAAATGGGTATATTTTTGTCAATACAAACACATGAAAAAAGTAGGAGCCAAGATCTTCACTTTGCCTGTAAAATAAAAGATTTTCTCCAAATAACTGTTTACCACACATGACATTTTTAGTTGCAATTAGCTGCAAGCAATATTGTTTAAGTTCTGACACGCTATAAAAGCCTCCTCAAAAGCTCTATGGGCAGATCCTCTCATGAAGTGAACATAGTTCATTAAACGCGTAAGGGCACGCCCACCACCGACGTCATATCCGGTACGGTGAGACCACCCATTACAGTACAGTCCAACAACAGACTAACATCTATAGACATCCGCCTTACAGGATATTAATCTGGACACATTGAGGACGTTTCCAGGATGTTTTCCTGTGAGCCTTAAAAACGGGGAGAATCATTATCCATTTTTAAACCCCCGGCTTCAACAACATTTGGGCATAGTGCGCACATCACAGAGTATAAGCCTGCAACGCATATTCTGCTGTTTTTTTTAGAAACTTGCAAGCCCACCTATATTTGGGACATTATTACGAGGACAGTATTATAAATAATTTTGGGGGGCTTTTACCCTCTATTTTTAATGCAATAGTACACAAACACGTTGTTTGAGTTTTAAGTTTGTGCCCATTAAAGGAGTTTTTTTAAAATCAAACGCCTATAAGCATTTTTCAGAAATGTATTCCTTACTTATATAAAAGATTCTACCAAACTCGACAATGGAGAAGTGATAATCTCCAACTCCAGGAATTTCCTTACCATACCCCACAGAGGAGAAGCTAACAAATACCATACCTCAAGATGCTATTGAAGGAAATATATACCATACTCCATCCGGCCAAAAAGGTAATAACATCTTTAACACAGATAGGGATAAAATCCCCTCCGCACATTTAACATACCTCACAAGTTTGAGGTTAAATAAGGTGAGCATTATTGCACTATTTTTTGCTACACTATACACTTGTGCTTATATACTGCACCATAATATTTGTTCTGTTTGTTTCCTCCCTTCTATGACCACTGACATCTGGACCCTATACTATATAGGCTTGTCAGAAGAAGGGACGTTGTTGGTCCCGAAACGTCACAATAAAGGATATTTCATTGAAGTTGTTGTCCACAGTCCAGTGAGTGCTTTCTAATTCTTATTTTCTATATACCTGGCTACAGCACCCTGGCAAGTTGCGGTCTGTTGATGAGAGTGCATATACCACATACAAACTTTTACTTTATATATATATATATATATATATATATATATATATATATATATATATATATATATATATATGTATGTGTATATATATATATATATATATATATATATATATATATATATATAAAAACACATATACACATACATACATATACACACACATATTTATTTTATCTCTCTCTCTCTCTCCAGTATATACTGTATACATACACACACAGTATCTCAAAAAGTGAGTACATCCCTCACATTTTTGTAAATATGCTATTATATCTTTTCATTTGACAACACTGAAGAAATGACACTTTGCTACAATGTAAAGTAGTGAGTAAACAGCCTGTTTAACAGTGTATATTTGCTGTCCCCTCAAAATAAACCAAAACGCAGCCATTAATGTCTAAACCGTTGGCAACAAAAGTGAGTACAGCCCTAAGTGGAAATGTCAAAATGAGCAATTTTCCCTCCCCGGTGTCATGTGACTCGTTAGTGTTACAATATCTCAGGTGTGAATGGGGAGCAAGTGTTATAATATATATATATATATATATATATATATATATATATGTGTTAAATGTGGTGTTATCGCTCTCACACTCTCTCATACTGGTCACTGGAAGTTCAACATGGCACCTCATGGCAAAGAACTCTCTGAGGATCTGAAAAAAAGAGTTGTTGCTCTACATAAAGATGGCCTAGGCTAAAAGAAGATTGCCAAGATCCTAAAACTGAGCTGCAGCATGGTGGGCAAGACCATACAGTGGTTTCACAGGACAGGTTCCACTCACAGGTTCCACTGTTGACCAAAGAAGTTGAGTGCATGTGCTCAGCGTCATATCCAGAGGTTGTCTTTGGGAAATATATGTATGAGTGCTGCCAGCATTTCTGCAGAAGTTGAAGGGGGGGGGTCAGCCTGTCAGTGCTCAGACCATACACCGCAAACTGCATCAAATTGGTGTGCATGGCTGTCATCACAGAATGAAGCCTCTTCTAAATATGATGTACAAGAAAACCCACAAACAGTTTGCTGAAGACAAGCAGACTAAGGACATGGATTACTGAAATGATGTCCTGTGGACCGATTAAACCAAGATAAACTTATTTGGTATATATTTATACTATAATCGTGTTTGTAACGCGTTCGTCGCCATCCCCAGTTGCACACGCATCCTCAAAGGAATGTTGGCTGTGTGATGCAGCCAAAGGAATGTTGGCTTCACACACAGCCAAAAGAATTCACCACCCACAATAAGTGTTAACAAAATAAAACCTAACCGCACGCAATAAGTATCATAAAAAGAAACTAACCGCCCGTAAAGAATTAAGAAAAGAAAAAAAATAACCGCCCGAACGAATTATTAAGAAAAAAAAAAACCTACATAATAAAATGATTAATTCCTAAATCCGCCAACCCCAACATTGCAAACTACCTAATACATCTATTAACCCCTAATCCGCAATTCACCCACATGGCAAATTAAATTATGAATGTATTAAGCCCTAAACCGCCATCACCGACGCAATAAACTTAATTAAAATATTAACCCCTAATCTGCCAAGACCCCACAACGCATTAAACCTAATTTACCTATTAACTCCTAAACCGCCAACCCCCACAACGCAAATAACCAATTTAATGACTAAGCCCCCTAACCTAACACCCCCTAAATGTACTCCTTAATTACATAAAATAATAAAATACTAAATGAAAATAAAAAATCCTAACAGTACTTAAAAAAAAATAAGATTACATTAAATTAATTTAAAATTACACAAAATAAAAAATGCTAACATTACAGAAAATAATAAACCACATTATCGAAAAAAATAATTAACCTAATCCTTATGAAAATAAAAAAGCCCCCTAAAATAAAACACCCCCTAATCTAAGAATACCAATAACCCTTAAAAGGGCTTTTGTAGGTCATTGCCCTTAAACAGCTTTTTGGCATTAAAAAGTCCACCTCTATCAGTAAAACCCCCCACCCACCAAACCCCCCAAAATAAAAAAAACCTAACACTAAAAAACCTAAAAGACCCATTGCCCCATAAGGGGCACTTGTATGGGCATTGCCCTTAAAAGAGCATTCAGCTCTTTTTCAATTGCCCCAAAAATCCTAATCTGAAAAAAAGCAAAAAAAAAAAAAAAGCCTAATACTAAGCCCCAAATAGGTACTCACGGCGGAGAAGGTCTTCTTCCAGGTGGGTTCATCATTTTCTATCTTCATCCACAGCAAAGGCGGCACGGAGCGAAGGTGCGGAGCGGTCTTCCCAGATGTGGCTATCCTTTGTGGTGTGGAGGCTCCTCTTCATGCGATCGTCCGCTGCACACTGAAGATTGAATGCAAGGTACCTCATATTTATTGGATGACATTTTCACATCAGCCAATAGGATAAAAGCTACTGAAATCTTTTTTGCTGATTTGCCCTCTGGACAGGCTTATCGCCTAGTATATGTATATACAGTATATATATATATATATATATATATATATATATATATATATATATATATATATATATATATATATATGTATATATATATATATATATATATATATATATATATATATATATATATATATTTAAAAGTTTATACATAATGAGAGAGAGAAAAATTCTTATCCCAAAGTAGGCTATGAAAACCTGATATGTGTTATATGCCTTTTGAAAGGTAATGGTGCAGACCCATTAAATTAGATAATCTTTAACATTAAATAGAGAGAAAAAGAGGAAAGCTATATCCTCTTAAAAAGAAAGGGAATTCATCACTCTTTTAAATTTCAACACAAATTACTTTTAATAATCTTCCAAAAAAGAAGAATTTCCATGTGACACACCAATAAAAGAGACAAGTAAAAGCATCCATATGCATAGTACTCATATATACATTGCAGCCTAAAATGTCTAAACTTATCTGAAATCTTAGCAACAATGAAAAAAAGTTACATAACATTCATAGGTAAATCAGCATGTAACGTGCTGCATAAACATCTGAGGCTAATCAACCTCTTAAACATATGTGGTAACAGGAGATATGGCTGTGATAGCGCAAAAGTAAAGTCAGAAAGATTAAAGTCCAAAATGACCGGAGATTAGTCCTTGATGAAATGCAAGTATGTGGAATGCTTTCGTGACCTTAGAGATGGCGCAGCTTACAATCCCCTCCTGGGACTCCCTTTATCGAGAGCTTGTGTACAAACGAGTAGCTTGGCAGCGCTCAGTAAGCCCTCCTCCTTCTACGTCACTGCACGTCCCTCTCCAGCAAGAGATTACACCAATCCTAGGCACCTTTTCTCATAGCCCATTCCAGTTACTGCATTCAGTTATAGAAATGATCGGACACCTTTGACCACATATTCACCTTTCAAGGTTTTAAGGTTTCCACCTTTTAAGCTGTGACCGGCTGTATATCAGCTTCCACAGCTTTCACAGACGTTACCATAAGCAGCAAATAGTTTAACATCGCTTAGCACCTTATTCCTATGAAAGTCCAGATAAGAACATGGATACCTTTTAAATTACCGTCCTCTTTAAAAACAACAAGGGCGCAATCCGATATAGATCGTAGTTTGCGGCGCAAGTAAGGTAACCCGCGTTGCCCGCAGTTTCAGCTCGCAACTCTAGCTATCCAATATTCTGCACCGTCAGATGCTAAACTGGCGTAAGTAGGAAAAACCGGCGAGCAGGCAAAATGTGCGCAAATACACATTTTAGTCGTCGCAAGTACTTGCGCCTGTATTTTGTTCACAAAAAGTCTCAATAAAGTGTAGTTTTATGCACATTAGCCTACGACTCGTAAAAAATAACGCCAGTTCTAAGAGATGCGCCACGTAATGACGAGATTCAAAATTCAGACTTAAACCCCTGCGCAGCCGCCATTTTCTTTAGTGTGTTTGGTTGGTTCTTGGAGCTACAACACACTACAGTGAGTAGGAGAAAGTCGTTAGAGTAGAGAGAGAGAGGCGCATTGCATAATATTTAGTTAGGTCGGATTTGGAGGATTTGATAAGCTTGTACATTTACTGTCACTTTTTTACATATTGCACACATTTTGCATACACACATATACAAAATACACAATGCCCTCTTTGGACAAGAGAAGGGCAAAGGAGTTGCCCGTAGGCGTAAAGATGCTTGGCAGAAGGTGGTGGAGGCCGTCAATGGTGTGTCCCAACAGAGGAGGAATGTGGATGGCCTAAAGAAGAGATGGAATGATTGTAAAAGGAGAGTCAAGGAGAAGATGGGCCAGGAAGCAATGTCCCAGAGGGCAACAGGAGGTGGGCCTCACTATGAGGCGGAATACAACGAGTGGCAGGAGCTGATTCGTAGGTCCCTGAGCGTCACAGCAGTCCGTGGACTTCCAGGGGCTCGTGACTCAGGGGCTGCAACATCAGCACAGCATGCTGGTGAGTAACATTCCACACACCAGTATTATATGTATTTGAGTTATAACATCCTATATTGTCACACATTCATGTACACAATGATGAGCATGGTATTTTGCTTACTAACAACAAAATATACAATGAGATTTAACATTAAAGGGACATGAAACCCAAATAATTTTATTTCATTATTCAGATAGAGAATACAGTTTTCAACAACATCCCAATTTACTTCTATTATCTATTTTTCATCATTATTTTCATAATCTTAATTTATTAAATATCAATGCACATGGGTGAGGCAATCACACGAGGCATTGATGTGCAGCCACCAATCATCAGCTTATGAGCCTATCTAGAAATGCTTTTCAGCTAAGAATATCAAGAGAATGAAGCAAATTAGCTAATGGAAGTAAATTACAAAGTTGTTTAAAATTCCATGCTTGGCTAGCTGAATCATGAAAGAATAAATATGGGTTGCATGTCCATTTAATGCTACTTAACATATTGAAAATCATGATATGAGGTGGAATAGTGAAATACTAACATGTCTCAGAGTAACACAGGCCACAAGCCACATGTAGACTTTTCAGTAAATGGACACTATAGTCATCACAACCATAGTGTCACTTAAAGAACACATTTTCTCGATCACTGACATGTACACAGAACTATTGTATGAAGCACATACATGTATACTTTGCATATTAAAACCCATCATATCACAAATCTCAATGTGCACATGCATGTTATAGAGTTTGACATGAGAATGTGGATAGGCCCTAGCATGTACATTGTATGCCCACATGGATATATATCTGACTGTACTAATCCCTCTCATCATTTGACTCCTCCACAGAACCTCCAGTCACCAGGGTGCCAACGCCCATGCATCCCCCTCCAACACCGGATCAAAGTATATCTCCACCTCGACCACCGGTCCAGAGAGTCCAGCAGGAGTATGCCAGGCATGACATGGGTTGGACTGCCTCAATTGAGAATCCCAATGTTATGCCGCCTGCATTACAGGAGGATACCTGGCAGGAGCCCTGGCCGGAGGAATATTCCTTTGGCTTGGAGGGGGAGCCACGCCAGCCCCGAAGGGTAGATGTCTTTACCCCCCCCACAAGAATATCATGCCACTCAGGGATTCTACCAGCAGGCTGAGTGGATGCACACCAGCAGCCAATGGGACTATCAGTCCATCCGGACATCTGCACCATCGGCAGCAGTTGGAAGAGCTCCACCAACTGAAATTCCTCGCCCTGCACCCCCAGCTGAGATTCTGGGGCCTGCACCCCCAGCTGAACTTCCTCGCCCTGCACCCCCAGCTGAGATTCCAGGGCCTGCACCCCCAGCTGAAATTCCTGACCCTGCACCCCCAGCTGAGATTCCGGGGCCTGCACCCCCAGCTGAGGATCAAGAAATGGAACCAGTGCCTATAGTCCCTGCTGGGGAAGAGCCCATGGATCCACTGACTTCCGCCATGGGTGATGAATACATTTCCCTACAGAGGAGGCAAACATTGACCTGTGAGAGTCTAACGTCAACCTGCGAGAGAATGCAGAGGGACCAACGCAGATTCCATAGGAGCCAACAGCGATTACAACAGCGTTCCATTGAGCTGCAAAGGGACATGGCAGCATCTGTAACTGCTATGGTACAAAACCAATCACAAATGCTGAGAGTCATTTCGGACATGCAAATCCAGAGTGACCACAGATGGAGGGAACAGAACCAACTGTTGGGTGTGTTGGTGGAGCATTTCACCCACCAGCAGGACATCGCCTCAAGCATCTCATCTGTGACCAGCACTCCTACTGGATCCACACAACCCAGGAGAGGCAGGAGACCCACTCCAGGCCCCTCAGCCCCCTCATCTAAGAGGCCTAAAAGAAAATAAATCTTGTTCTATTTCATCCTAAATCTTGTCCTCTGTTATTTACCATATAATTGTCATCCACATCCATGTGAGGTGTGTTTTAGTACAGTAATATTGTTAAAACATATAATAATACCTGTGTTGAAATGGGCAAAAAAGGTATTATTATCATGTTTCTGACATATTCCTGTTCGATAAACCACATCACATAGTTGTGTATGAACGGTACATATAGTAATATTCACTTCTAAGATGTAAATCAAGGTTTCTCACATCCAATATAAATTGACACGTTGGTATATATAACTAATAATGTATTTAAAGAAGGTGTGAACATAAGGTATAAATATCCATTATCCTCATTCTTAATGATAGTGAACTAAACATGAATGAAAAAAATGAGAAATATACAGTAATTAGGGTTGTTAAAGGGACATGAAAGCAACATGTTTTCCTTCATGATTTGTAAAGAGCAGACAATTATAAACAACTTAATAATTTGCTTCTATTATTTATGTTGCTTCATTCTATTGATATTCTTTGCTGAAAAGCATATCTAGATATGCTTGGTAGCTGATGATTATTAGCTGTATATAGATGCCTCCTGTGATTGTTTCACTGTGTGCATTGCTATGTCTTCATTAAAGTATATCTAAAGAATAACTGAAAATAGGTAATCGAAGTAAATTTTATGGTTTTTTAAAATTATATTCTCTATCCTTAATCATGAAAGAATATGTTTGGGTATAGTGTCCCTTTAAGGGAAGGGGGTTGGGATGTAGTAGTTTCACTTACATGCAGTGGAAATCCAAATTTTGAAATTCTGCAAGACATGATATATACACATGCAATGGTTGGTGAGGTACTGTCAAACATCATAATACATGTGAATGAACTGTACTTATGAATAAGTAACTTACAGGTGAAGTATTCCCAGATTACATAATCCCTCACTTCATTCCCCCTCAGTGTCCCCCTGTCCACATCCTCAGGTACAGGAACCAGCTGCTGCTGCTGCTCTGGGTCAATGTCCCCCAACAAACGTGTGTCCACAGCAATGTTGTGTAGAATACAGCAAGCATTGACAACGGAACACACTTTGTTGGGGTTATACTGTAGTGCTCCGCCTGTAACATCCAGACACCTGAACCTGGTTTTTAATAGGCCAAAGCTCCTTTCAATGACATTCCTTGTTCTTATGTGTGCCTCCTGGTACCTGAGTTGTGGCTCTGTAATGGGGTGCACCAAGGGGGTTAATAGCCATGGTCTGCAGCCATACCCTGTGTCACCTGTCATGTAACATATGTGTTTGGATTACTACAGGTACATCATGTGCTTTAAAGGGACACAACATGAATTTCATATAAAAGATAGATTTAATAAAAACATTAAATTTGTGCATTATAAGCAATCTACTTTTATGCCAGTATTAGTCTAGACCAAAAATCTATTTTAAAGGACCAGTCAACACAGTAGATTTTCATTATCAAAAAATGCAAGATAACAAGACAATGCAATAGCACTTAGTCTAATATCAAAGTTATTTTTTATGACAATTTAAAGTGTTATGTATTTTGAAACTCCCCCTGTACCATGTGACATCCATCAGCCATTCACAAATGCATACACACTTATTCTTGCACATGGTCAGTAGGAGCTGGTGACTCAAAAATATAAAAGATACAAATACTGTGCACATTTTGTTAATGGAAGTAATTTGGAGAGTTTATTAAAATTAAAAGTCCTATCTGAATAATGAAAGTGCAATTTATACTAGACTGTCCATTTAATAAGAACCTGCAATTGTTATCAGCTTTATAATTTACTTAGATTAGATCATTTTCTCCATTCTATAGATAACTTTTGATGACAAGCATATTAGATATGCTCAATAGCTGCTGATTGGTGGCTGCACATAGAAGCCTCATATGATTGGCTCATATATGTGAATTGCTATTTTTAAAAAATAAGATATCTAAAGAATAAATACAATGAGATAATAGAAGTGAATTGTAATGCTGTTTAACATTGTATTCTCTATCTGAAACATGAGATTAAAATTTGTGTTTAGTGTCCCTTTAGTAGAAATATACAGACAGAATGAAGGTACTCACCAAGCAGCCATCCTCCTGAGAGTGTTCCATTTTCAAACATATTGAATAAGGAGGTCTGGCGCAGGATGTAGGAATCATGTTCACTCCCCGGGAAGCCTGCATACACATGTAAGAATTTCAGATTGGTATCGCAGACCATCTGGCAATTCAATGAGTGAAACCCTTTCCTGTTAATATAGAGGATTGTCTCCTCATGTGGGGCCACGATACGCACATGAGTGCAATCAATTGCCCCCATGACATTGGGAATACCCCCCAGTCGATAGAAGCCTTGTTTAAGACTGTTCCATTCCTGGGGGGTACGGGGGAAATGAATGTATCGTTGTGTCTGGTTATCTAGAGCAGTCAGAACCTCCCCTAGAATCCTGGAGAAGGTAGACTGCACTAGGCCAGACACAAGCCCCTCTGTTGACTGGTATGAGCCAGTTGCCAGGAAGTGTACAACACACAACAGCTTCTGCATACCAGTCAGAGCTCGGTTCCTATATGCTTGAGGGTCAATATCATCCTTCAAGACCTCATATAGGTTAATGAGGCTTGCAGAAGTCAAGCGATACTTTTCCCTGACCTCCACTTCTGTCATCCCAAACAGGGTGACCCTAACCCTGTGTACCCTTGGTGCTCTTCCCCTCTGCTGATGCCTTCGTCTTATAGGCCCTGCTGGCCTATGGGCAGCTGCAGCAACAGCAGCATGGGGAGCACCAGGAACAGGGACAACAGCAGGAGGAGCAGGGAGGGCAGCAGCAGCAGCTGGAGCAGGGACGGCTACAGCACCATGACCAGGGACCTCAGCAGCAGGGATACCATCCAAAACAGGGGCTTGTAGGGGTTCCAGCACCCCTTGTGCCCCACGACACTGTCTCACTCTAAATGCAATATACTGCAAGGGAAACATGGTGGCTAATGAGGGTGTGCATTTGCAGGTGTTTTAAGGCTGCAGGTGAGAGGTTGTGCTGTTTGTGATTGGTTTGACACACTTGCAGGGGCAGGAATAATATATGCTTTTAAGAGGTTAACTATTTGTGAACAAGCTGCTGCTATGTATATTGTTAAGCATGCATTTGTTAGGCCTTCAGAGAGTTACGTTGGTTTCTAAGTCAGTGCAAGGGTTCCTGCGCCTTCAATTTGTGGCGAGCTGAGAATGGAGTAGATTTTGTGAAATCTGCGCGCGTAAGTCCTTACGCCGTATATTGGATAGCAAATTGCGCGTGTTTTGTATGTCAGTCTATGGGCCAAAAAACTACGGGCGACGCCAGAAATCTACGCGCGTAACTTCTAGCTTACGCCGTATATAGGATAACAAACCCGCGCAAATATTGGCGTCGCCAACTTTTGCGGGCGACGATTTTTATCGGATCGACCCACTAGTGAGAGCCTTAACCAACAACATATGTGTTTCACCCTCAAAATAACCTTTTGCTAGGGCTTCGTCAGGGCTCAAAACAGCCTTTTTAACCTCATGTAGCCAAACCTACTTTTTGAAAATACCTGTGGCTCTTAAAGGGACATTATCCTTACTGGTTTTATATAAATGTATTTTAATGAAGCATAACTTCTATACATCTATTTACATAATTATCCTTTATTGGAACGGCATACACTTATTCAGAAATCATATTTACTGACTTTTTAGCTTTTGATCCCATTTATTCAAAGATATATTAGTTTTCAGCACAAAAATTCACTTTGCTTCTTTTTGCAGGAAAATGTTATCTATATCACCACCTCTATTATTAGGTTCCCCCTTGTCTATGGCTACAAACTTTAGGGAACCTGGATCCCCAGCATGGCACTTTAAAAAGTGTCTAGCTACATTATTATCTCTCTTGTAGTAAATATCATCTCTATGTTCCTGGATCCTGTCCTTAAGAACACGCTTTGTTTTTCCTACATAGAAGCAGGGGCATTCGCAGTGTAAAAGGTATATTACTCCAACTCAGTCACAGTTAAAAAAGATTTCACATCAAACTCTTTTGTGCAATTTCCTGAGAACCTGTGGCACTTTTCCATGTAAGGACAATAGACACACTTCCCACATGGAAAGCTTCCTTTTATCCCCCTATTTTTTCTAAGCCAGTCAGCTGCAGAGGGGCTTTTCTCCAATTTACTCCATACTAATTTATTTTAAATTCTGTGCTCTTTTTTGCTGTGAGCAGGGAAAAATCTCCCACTACCTAGTTTACCTTCTCACCCAGGTGCAAGTTTGTAGCCATAGACAAGGGGGATCCTAATAATAGAGGTGGCGATATAGATAAAATTCTCCTGCAAAAAGAAGCAAAGTGGATTTTTGTGCTGAAAAACAAATTTCCATTAGGCTTAAATGAAAAGTCTGATTATGCATGTTTTCTCTAAATGGTTAAGTTATATGGATAAACCTATTGCTGTATATCTTTGACTAAATGGGATTGAAAGCTAAAAAGTCAGTAAATATGATTTCTGAATAAGTGTTTGCCATTACAATAAAGGATACTTATGTAAATAGATGTATATAAGTTATGCTTCATTAAGATAAATGTATATAAAACCAGTAAGGATAATGTCCCTTTACGAGCCACAGGTATTTTCAAAAATTAGGCTGGTCTACATGAGGTTAAAAAGGCTGTTTTGAGGGGGCGGAGCCAACCGTCGAAGAGTATGGCAGCACAACTCAGGAGCTCTGCAATAGAAATCTAAGAAAAACAACAAAAAAATTAAATAGGATATTCTAACAGTCTCCTCTGGCGATAACAAAGCCTTTTAAATATACCCACAGAGATCAGAATGAACTGAATGGCTGTAAGTACATCTGAAACCAACATCTTTATTCAAGGCCTACACTCCCTGCAACTAGGAGCAGACCTGCATGGATCTATAGCACACAAGTAACGCGGCTCATACAAACGCTCTGAAAGACTTTATCACTACCAATTATTGCGAGCCCATGTACAGGAGAAATGGAGGCCGCACTACATCTATCTGTAAAAAGTTTATGTGACAAACTGGATTATCATTATACGCAGCTCTTACGCTGCTTCTCTGAATGTCATCGCACTTGCAGTCTCCAAGATGGCGACTTGGCCTCTACCGTTCTGCCTCCTGAGTCTGCGGCATTAAGTGATATTGATGCAGACAGGTTCTCGCAACAAGAGGCTCTCCTTCGGGAGGAGTTTGAAGGTCCCGTTTCTGCAGAGGTGGGGGTGCGGGAAGATGAGGCTATGGCTCACTCACACATAGGACAGCGGAGACGTCCGAGCGAGATACGCCCGTCACAGGCAGTTTGGAGGCTCCAGTGTCTGGATATGGACGCACCTATCCCTGAGCTACAGCAAGCAGATGATATCTACCCGGTTTACCTCCTCTCCGCTCATACCTCTGCCCCTGGCGTATGGGATCCCTATATCTACTTGCAAGCTCACGGTGCCCAGCACCCTTTAGATGTTCGCTGCACTGTGTTGTCCCTTCAGTTGAGCTTTGGGCTCCTGCCTATGGAGGGAGACAATAGCGCCCAGCATTTACCACCATCGGCTGACTTCTGGGAACTTTGGCATACTTACCCATTAGTGTGGGGGTCGCTGGTTACGGGACCGGAACAAATCATACCAAAGGCATGCTCAAGATCCCTAATGATCTGGAAGACCGGTGTCGGCTAGGTTAAATATAACCACTTTCGAGCTGATCACTCACTGACAGCTGCATTTGAAACTTGTCGCTCTCTATCCCAGGGACATTGTCGCACATGAAAACTGAAAGGTTTGATAATGCACACTGAACATGTACCTTTGAGATAATATATTTTAAGACATGATTCTTAGTCATTATATTAAACACCTAACTAGTTGTTCCCTTCTGTATGTACCCCAAACGTTTTCTTATCTAGATATGTTTAAAGGATTGTTCGAGAACGATAGCTGGCCTATGGGCTTATGTTAATAGTGCTGTTTTTTTTTTTTTTTTCTTTTTTTTTCTTACTGTTCATATGAGCTAGTATTGGGACAGATTATAAGTATTACTTAGGATGAGTGCACACTTCCTGTACCACCAATACAATCATAGCCTACATACTGGAGGATTACACCTGTTCAACAATTACCTCATAGCTATAAGCAGAAGTGTATTTATATATCAGTCTAGAGTTTCATCCTATCATAGGGTTCCCTTCCCACATCCCATATTATGCTATGCTTGTTATACCCTTATTAGATTATATTTATCAAAGGCTATACTATGTACATCAGTTTCTATTCTACCACATATAATTGTATCTTGAACCACACCTCCTTGCTTTATTCCCAATACACCTAGAGAATTATAAACCATCACCTGCATTCACCTAAAAAGTTTCACATAATTTAGCAAGAGATTCCCAGGCTATGCAGTAGAGGATAGTGTGGTCCATTCCAGGAATGTTGCCTTTAGAGCTTTTTATATCCTGAGCTCACTATTTCAGTAAACGGTCTTTATGTAGATCTCCCTATGCTAGTCAAAATGAGGACCCCTTATCTCTAAGTTTAAGGTTAATCTCTCTCACTGTTTTCCCCATTGATCCCTTCCTCCTCGCCTCCCATTATCTACAGAACCAGACAGGGTTCTCTTCACACCTGTACATTTTATTGTGGACCCACCGTGGGTAATACTACTCTGAAAGGGGTCACTTGAGCACTACTGAGATATACATATGGGAGCTATAACAGCCAGTATAGCACTTGCCTGACAATTAAAACTCCATGACATATTGCTATGGGTATACGCAGGTAGTATACCTGCTAACAGATGCTCTTATTCTAAATGTTAATCCTAAATATTGGTTATACACATTATTGTATGCAGACTACTTGTATTGTTTATATATAGCTTTGTTAACATAGTCTACTATTCCAATCGTACAATTCTGTAGTAGTTATCTCTGATACCTTTCATATATCTGTAAGCAGCCTATGTCCTATTACTCTCTGTGTCGCTATTAGGATCCTTGCCCCCTCGAGACTAGTTCACTGCTATTAAAATAACATCTCTTCATGGTAGCTAGCCCAGGGGTACATCTCCCAGTTCTACATGGGTTCTGACCACACCATTCTAGACACTCATCCCCCATCCTGGAACACTCTACACCAGTGGTTCTCAACCAAATTGAGCTCAAGGCCCGGTAAATTTTAGCTAGACATGTCTATATATATATATATATATATATATATATATATATATATATATATATATATATGTATATATATATGTATATATATATATATATATATATATATATATATATATATATATATATATATATATATATATATATATATATATATATATAGTGAGCAGCAGGGGCAGTCTGATCAGCCAAGCAAATAGGAACTGGGCCGAACTACCAGCAAGTAAGGGGGCCCACAAATGGCATCTCCACAGATCCTGGTGCATTCCTTAAGCTGGAGTTTTCAATTGCCCTATCAGTAACTAAGTAAGTGTGGGTTTAGTGGGGGCCCTGGCGGGGGTCTGTCGCTGTGAGGGCCATGGAGTGTGGGGTCTGGCCCTGGAGGTTGGGTGCCCTTTCTCTGGACCTTAATGTTGGGGGGCCTGGCTCTGGAGGTTGAGGGGCCTGTTGGGGGCAGGTCAGGGAGGCTACCATGTTCATTTGCATAAAATGTAATACATTTTGGTCAGTGTGAGACAGTCTTCCTGGTGACTTGATTGGTCTCAGTCTGCCCCTGGTGTGCAGTGGGGTAAGAGTGTGCAGTGGGGGCATGACAGGTCGGGGCCCACCAGCAGGGCTATCACGGCCCGGTACTGGGCCACGGCCCGGCTGTTGAGAAACCAGGCTCTACACCATAAAGCTAAATAGTCCTATAGTTTGCATCTTCAGAACATTTTATCTGGCTCCGCCCTCCCATCTCCCCCCCATTATGAGCGGCTCTGGCCCGCTGCTTTCCTCCTCCCCCATATACTCAGGCCTACGGGAGGCCTGACAACAGCCAACTCCCTACCTCTCATTACTTCTACCTTATAGAATATTTCTTATATTGGGGCAGGGACTACTAACTACTAGCTATCAGTATTCAAAATCGAGGTTTCATCCCTATATGTACCAGTCACACGTTTTATACATACAGTTCTATACTCTACACTCCAGATCACAAAAGCAGTACTATAATTTATGTCAACTGTTATTCATCTGTTTTTGATATAACTATATCTTATGACAATGACTCTTACTTCTATATAAGCATGGCAATACTATGGATCAGAAATGGTAATAACAAATACTACATTGGTACACCACTGCTTCAACTCCAGGTTATTTCCCATATGTGATCTGTATACATTTTTTCTTTTTGCCTTTGTTGTATGACTGGACATATCCTTTGTTATGTTGTTTATACTTGATACCTCAATAAAAAATTATTTAAAAAAAAAAAAAAAAAAAAAAAAAGGCTGTTTTGAGCCCTGAAAAAGCCCCAGCAAGAAGTTGCCTGGAGGGTGAAACACATATGTTGTTGGTTAAGGCTCTCAATTGTTGTTTTTAAAGAGGACTGTAATTTAAAAGGTATCTATGTTCTTATCTGGACTTTCATAGGAATAAGGTGCTAAGTGATGTTAAACTATTTGCTGCTTATGGTAACGTCTTTGAAGGCTGTGGATGCTGATATACAGCTGGTCATGGCTTAAAAGGTGGAAACCTTGAAAGGTGAATATGTGGTCAAAGGTGTCTGAGTATTTCAACAACTGAATGCAGTAAAAGGAATGGGCTATGAGAAAAGGTGCCTAGGATTGCTGTAATCTCTCGCTGGAGAGGGACGTGCAGTGACGTAGAAGGAGGAGGGCTTATTGAGCGCTGCTAAGCTACTCGTTTGTACACGAGCTCTCAATAAATGGAGTTCCAGGAGGGGATTGTAAGCTGCTCCATATCTAAGGTCATGTAAGCATTCCACATACTTGCATGTCTTCAAGGACTAATCTCCGGTCCGGTTAGACCTTGTGTGTGGTGAAGGCCGCCGTCATTTACCTTAACGGTCATTCTGGACTTTAGTCTTTTTGACTTTACCTTTGTGCTATTACAGCCCAATCTCCTGTTACCATCTATGTTTAAAAGGTTGATTAGCCTCAGAAGTTTATGAAGCAAGTTACATGCTGATTTACCTATGAATGTTATGTTCCGTTATCATTGTTGCTTTCAGATAAGCTTAGACATTTTAGGCTACAATGTATTTAGGAGTACTATGTATATGGAAACTTTTACTTGTCTTAATGATGTGTCACATGGAAATTCTTCTTTTTTGGAAGATTAATAAAAGGAATTTGTGTTGAAATTTAAAAGAGTGCTCAATTCCCTTTCTTTTTAAGAGGATATCATTTATAATTAATTTTAAAGATATATATATATATATATATATATATATATATATATATATATATATATATATATATATATATACACACACACTATATATATATATATATATATATATATATATATATATATACACACACTATATATATATATATATATATATATATATCAAGGCTCAAAAATTCCACTCGCCAACTCGCAATTGGCGAGTGAAATTTATGCAGTGGCGAGTAAGTTTTTGCTGCAGATCTGGCTCACTATTTAATTGTTCCCCAGGCAGTGGCGGCTCTGAAGCAGCCGCCTAATTAGCCTAATTAGAGAGCCGCCACTGAGTCTGATAGTCTCTTCAGATTGTCTCCTACCCCCTGCCATCCTCACATACCCGCCATGCTAGCCTTGTTGATTCAGGGTTGGGGGCGTGCTGGGTCATGCCCACTTCAGTGTAATATCAGGTCGAAAGGATTGAGCGCGCTCAATTCAAATTGGGAATTTGTCAGCTGAGCAGAGCTAGCTAGCGAGTGGAGTCTGGACCGGACCGGTGAGTGTGACGAGGAGAAGAGTGCCGCATCCAGGAGACTCAGCATCATGTTCCTGGCACCAGGCAGGTAGATAACACTTTGTGAGACTTTAAGCCCTGCTGCGGGCTAGCAGTGGACAGGACCGAGAGAGCTTGTGGGAGGAGACCGGTAAACTATGATGACATGCTCGTTACCATTCCTGAATGAAGAAGTCTGGTCACCCTAGCCTACAGAATTAACAAGGTATTGGAACGTATGTGTCTTGGGCGGGCTGCAGTCTCATTTTATTATTACTGAGTGTAATAATAAAATGAGACTGCAGCCCAAGACACATACGTTCCAATACCTTGTTAATTCTGTAGGCTAGGGTGACCAGACTTCTTCATTCAGGAATGGTAACGAGCATGTCATCATAGTTTACCGGTCTCCTCCCACAAGCTGCGGGGTTATGAGTGACGCGTAAGCAGCACAGCACAGGCACAGCCTCCACCTTCACCATTTCTATTCTTATACAACATCGTAGGTGGGTGCCTGAAATTTTGATTTAGTTTAAATATCATGGTTGTATCAGCTCTCTGTCTCTTACGATCAAACACATAAGTAAAACAAGTGGCATACTCAGTAAGCTCTGTAGACAGGCTGGCATTCTGCTTTGGGCATATAATAACTATCCTGTTAACCATGTGCCATCACAACCAATCAACAAAAATGTCATCAGGCCTACTGCAGTAGGCTGATTTCCATTCCTCAACATGCAAGGGCCCAATGTCAAAACTACAGGTTTTATTTAGCTAAAATGATACAAGCTATGGTGTGTTTAGACGTGCAGACTGATTACATATTTTTTATTTATGTTTGGGAAGCTTTATCTGACATATTACATTACTGCACACTACCTGGGCACCTTTCCAAATGACATAGTTTCTCAATGGTACACTTTATATGTCTGTCATCTATCATATCCCAAACGTTAATGCCTTAATGGTTTTGTATTTATTTATTTAAGAAAAGAGCAAGCCCCCCCAATACCATTTTCATATTATTATTAATATTATTATTATGACTACTACTATGACAATATTTATGTATTTGGAAAGTGACGACAGAAAACAGGGAATGCAGTCTGGGGTATAAGGATTATATTCCCTAGAGAGTTTCCTGTATTGACCATAGGTGTACAAACAACTGGTGAGCTAGGAAGAAATGTAAAAAACAAAAAAAACAACAACAACAACCCCCCAAAAAAACCTTCGCATTTTTATTTGCATAATTTAATAACAAAAAAGCCACTTTATTCCCATGTAAATAACAATCAATAATTCATGTATATTTAGTCAGCTATGCAGAAAGATACTCTAAGCTGGCAATCTTTATATATTTGAAAAATAGTGTTATTACCTGAAATAAAATGTGCTCTATTCTTGTTTTTATATTTAGTAGCTAGTGTTACTTCTGCTGTCAGAGTGCTCCACACATGTCTGTAAAACTCAGTGTTAGGGTTAAGTTTTTACAGCCACAAGAAATATATGCAAGGGTTTAACTGCGCAGAGAAAAGCCACTTGTCACAAAAAAAACAAAAATGGTCTTAGCTTTTCTGTTGATTCTTTACTATGTTTAATGGCTGTTGAGACATAAAGTGTTACTAACGGCACCAGAAGAGCACACAACAGCACAGTATACATAAAGATATGTAGAAGGTGTGCAGGTAATAAGTGTATATCGCCATAAAATGTATGAGACAAGTGGATTTTCTCTGTGCAGTTTTACCCTTGCATATATTTCTTGTGGCTGCACTGGCTAAACATATGAAAAGAAGGGTTGAAGTAGTGGGCGTGACGTGGGCGGGTCAGTGGGCGTGGTGTGGGTATGCAGTGGGCGGGTGATGGGTGGGATCAGAAGTGGCGAGTAACATTTTGGCCTGGCTAGTAGCTTAGGACCTGAAATTTTGAGCCCTGTATATATATATATATATATATATATATATATATATATACACACACAAAAAATACACATAAATATATATATATACACACAAACATACATTTTACACACATACATATAGATAGATATACGGTTGAGTATAAAATTATGTTTTGTTTTTTTCTTGTATTCTTTGAAAAAAATAAAAATAAAATATACACATACATACACATTTATATATATATATATATATATATATATATATATATATATATATATAAATAAAAAGAGAAAGAACAGCACTCCTGAGATAGAACAAAAGCTAGAATAACTTCCATGCCTGTTCATTTAAATTGCAACTCAGGGTGCAGGTTCTTATAGCACACTATGCCCCTTCACAGTGAAACAATATCCTGTAGCATATCAGTCTGATCCTGCCCAATGACAGTCCAGCGCCAAAATACCAGGCAATTCTTCTCTGAACAAGGGAAGAAACAACAACCCCAGACGATCATTTGGACCTTCTGTGGGCCTCATCAGTGAGGTGCAGCTGTATCTCTAAGGGCAAGTGTGCACGGGGTCCATGTCTGGAATACCCATTACTCTTAGGGAGACCCAAGAGTAATTTACATAAATGTGAAAAAAGAGAAAGAGAACAGCACTCCTGAGATAGAACAAAAGCTAGAATAACTTCCATGCCTGTTCATTTATATTGCAACTCAGGGTGCGCGTTCTTTTAGCACATTATGCTCCTTCATAGAGAAAAAAGTATCATGTAGCATATATAAATAACAGGCATGGAAGTTATTCTAGCTTTTGTTCTATCTCAGGAGTGCTGTTCTCTTTTAAAATTTTAAATTAAATTACATTTCAAAAGAGGAAGTCTTAGGAATTAGATTTTTTGCAAAGAACTGATGACCAAATGAATTAAGTAATCTTCTGCATGATGCCACTTTGCCAATACTATAGCATGTTTTAAAATCTATTACTTTGAAAGATTGTTAATAACGTGTCCAGTGCCAAATAATGCCTTTTGATAGAACTAGCCAATGAGTCCTAAAAGATATTTTCATTTTGCGAAGCCATAATTTTAGTCCTCAATAAAATAACAGATAGTAATATTGATGATATAACTCAGCAGGCAATAAAGGCAACTGGCTATCAGTAGCAGTTCTTAAAGGGACAGGAAACCCCAACATTTGCCTGTATGTGGGAGTGCAATAATGACTGGTTATTGCTAATGCATGCTTGGGGTAGCAATTAGTGCTCAGAAAATTAACCAGAGGTCCAATCTATGGTTAATTTTCTAAAAGTGCCCCAAATGCCATCACAATCTAGCTCGCTTTTTTAAATAAAAAAAAAATGCACTATGCAGTTTTGGGGCTTTAAAGTTGGTGGGAGTGGGGTGTTAGGAAAAATAAAATGGCACTGAAAAATGCCTTTACATTGAGGTCTATGGGAATTTTGTGTTTTCATAGACTGCAGTGTAAATATACAGCATATGTATATGTATATATATATATATATATATATATATATATATATAGTGTTAATATGTGTATATACATATATTAACATATAAATGTATATGTATATATTCATATACATATGTATTTAGATTTGCTGCTCATAGCTTCGCTACTTACCACCTTTCCCCGCGCAAGGTTCTGATGGCAGTCTACGAAAGCGCACTCTGGTGAGAGCAATGCTTTTTATTAATGCGAATGTGAGCTCGCATTCGCATTGCGATTTACTTGCAATACCAGTGCACATTAGCGTGCAGTGGTATTCCAAAGTGCAATGCTAATATGTCACCCCCTACACTTTCTTTTATAGGCCATAAAATTAATCATGACCCTCTACACACTAAAAACAGCTGCCTATAAAAGCACACACTGAATTTGTCAAGAAATATAAAATGCAGCAAATGAACAATGCACACTCTTCAATGTCACATCACTTCTTAACATCATTTGTTTTTTAATTTCTAAACAAAATAACTCATATTCCATTCTAAATTAAATCCCATGGGAGTTCTTGTTTTTAATCTAAAGATCCAGTATAACTCTTTCTTATTGAGTATCTAATACCTATTACCACCCCTAAGTGGCCTCCATGTTACATCAATAACCTTACAGGAAAATTTACAACATTAGTAAAATGCTCATTATTTAAATTATGTTATTGCAAGACATTATATTATATTATGTCTTGCAATAGTGGATTTTTTTTTTTGTAGTTTTTAACATCTATGCTATGTACACGTACACAATTGTTCACCTCCCTAATTATTTTACCAACATACTGGATTCAGCAAATATAACATTACAGCAAATACACAGCAAACACTGTTTTACAATTAGCATAAAGAGAGATATCATAAAGCGTATTGTCAGCTGTGTAGATGATGAGACCTTAAAGGGACACTGTACCCAATTTTTTTCTTTTGTGATTTAGATAGAGCATGCAATTTTAAGCAACTTTCTAAGTTACTCCTACTATCAAATTGTCTTCATTCTCTTGGTATCTTCATTTGAAAAGCAAGAATGTAAGTTTAGATGCCGGCCCATTTTTGGTGAACAACCTGGGTTGTCCTTGCTGATTGGACAGCACCAATAAACATGTGCTCTCCAGGGTCCTGAAACAACAATTGACTGGCTCTTTAGCTTAGATGCCTTCTTTTTTTAAATAAAGATAGCAAGAGAACGAAGAAAATTTGATAATAGGAGTAAATTAGAAAGTTGCTTAAAAATGCATGCTCTATATGAATCAAGAAAGAAAAAAAATTGTGTTCAGTGTCCCTTTAAAGGGACAGTCTAGTCAAAATTAAACTTTCACGATTCAGATAGGGCATGCAATTTTAAACAACTTTTTAGTTTACTTTTATCATCACATTTTCTTTGTTCCCTTGGTGGTATTTTTGAAAAGCAAAAGCTAGGTAGGCTCAAACTGATTTCTAAACCGTTGAAAAACGCCTCTCAGCTCAGAGCATTTTGAAAGTTTTTAACAGTTAGACAGTGCAAGTTCACGTTTGTCATATAGATAACATTGTGCTCACTCCCGTGAAGTAATTTAGGAGTCTGCACTGACTGGCTAAAAGCCATGTCCGTCAAAGCACTGAGATAAGGGGGCAGTCTGCAGAGGCTTAAGTACCAGGTAATTACAGAGGTAAAAAGTATATTATTATAACTGTGTTGGTTATGAAAAACTGGGGAATGGGTAATAAAGGGATTATCTATCTTTTTAAACAATAACATTTCTGGTGTAGACTGTCCCTTTAAGTATGATAAAGTGCCACTAGGGGTGTGAAACGAGAACGACACCACTATACTTCATGACTATCTGCATATTTTTTAATATGGAGTCTAATTTTTTTTATAAAACTTCTTGGAATGCAGTCATCATTACTCCTTGGTTAGCCTAAGTCAGAGTATATGCACAGCTTTACTGTACAAATATGGTAGCAGGGTTTTCCGCACAATAGCACTGCGGCAGTCATCTTGGAAACCCTGTCAGCATATTGTAAAGGCATATTGTTACAATTTCCTGAAACACACAAAGAGTCCAGGCATAAAGCATTTGAGCACAGATGGGTACCCTAGCGATGGTTGTCCAGTCTCAATTGAGAACTCTGACTTTACCCCAGTTATCAATATTGAATCAATTAGTCATCATGTTTTACTTTTACTCTGTGCTCGTTTACTTCTTTATCTGGTCACTCACAGATGAGAAGAATGTGCTCCTATGTGTCTAATAGGTATCAAGTGTCTAAAGCAGAGTCACAGGAGTGTGCTCTACTCTTACATAAAGTATATACATTAGAAGAAAATGTCTGTTCCTTTTACAAACTTAAAAAGGATCACAATATTGTTCTGTTTTTATATATATATAGCAATTTCTAACATTTGGCCAGTATTGTCAGGGTAATTTTACAGTGATCACAATCCTAAAATGTTTCTGACAGTAATATCCCTGAGGCCCTGATATTCAAAGGATTCTCCATCTTGGAGAGAAATTGCAATTCAGGTTTCACAGGGGCTGAGCTCACTGAATATTCAAAAGAAAATGGTGGAACTCTCCAGCACTGTGAGATGTATCATTTCTGTTTGTAAAGGAGAGACAAGCCCAGTGCAATACAATACAATACAATACGAATTGTGTTACACTTTGTGCTTTGCATTTTATTTCAGTATTATTACATTTAAGCCTTCCACTTTCTCATTTATATTTGATAAATATAGAGTTAGATCTAGCAGTGATTTTACAAGTTCTGATTATGTTTTGAAAGTGTCTGTGTTACTTTAACAAATTAGGATCATGCTTTGTATATTTCTTTGTAACTTTTACAAATTACTTTGCACCTTGTATTTGCTGCATTGCAAACTGAAACTGACACTTTCAGAAAGTGAAAAATGTTTTGGGAAATTTTGTAAGCAGTTTACACAAGTTGGTCTAACTGATGCATCTCATCAGCCGTATGCAGGTGAAATTAGCTCAAAATTCACAATCAACTTATTTTAATTAACATAAAAGTAATATATACTAAAATAAGGCAAACTGAGCCTTTATGTTAGCTCCAGGGGTTCTATAGTTACCTTCTCGCTCCCATGTGAGATTATGTATCCTCAGAGAGCTTCATTCCTTTCTATGGAAGGCACCTCTCATCTCTCTGTGTCACGGGATTTTTCCCTGTTTGTTTGCCATGTGCTGCTGGCAGCCATTTTACTCACCTCTCTTTCTGACCATGGTGCATTGTGGGGGATGCTGCTCATTTCCTGCACTTCCTTTTATGACTAGACTGATGTGCATCATCCATGTGAGACAGGATGCAGTCTCAGAATTGTGATGTCATCACTTATTATTTAAAGGGCCTCTGTTCAGTATGCTTTGCCTTTGCGTTGTCTCAGACCTGTTTGTGAGAGTTCCTGTGTATTACCTGGCTGCCTGACGTCCTTCCTGGTTCCTGATCCCTGGCTTGTTCCTGACTCTGCTGTTTTCCTTGTTCCTGATTCCGGCTCGTCTGACTATTTGCTTTAGCTTCTGACTCGGTTCGTCTGAATGGTTTTGACTCCTGGCTTATTATTTGACTTGTGGACTTTATTATTATTTTTTGCTATTAATAAAGGTGTGATTATTTTTGCACTTCTCGTCTCAGTCTTATTCCTGGCACCCTGACACTCTGGGACTTCCAGGTTCCGTTCTGTTTTCTTAGAAAATCCAGTGAGTTCAGCCACCTTTGACTTATACGCTATAATCTCTGTCCAAACTAGAGAATGTTTGATTTTCTGGCCCATAGAAACTAATAACACTCTCTTGGAAACTGACAATTTTTCAATTTAAATAGAAGAAATGCAAAGTGCAACACAATTGTAAAATATACATATAAATAAGTAAGAGACTGTGTTAAAGTTACACAGAAACTGTGAAAGCATAATAAGAAATTGTAAAATAACAATCCCAAATACACTGCTGCATACAAAACAGAAAGTGCAAAGTTTAAATTTAATACATGTCAATCTGAAGTGTAAAGTGAAATAAAATGCAAAGCACAAAGTGTAAATGCAGCAGAGCTCTCATGTCTTGCAAAACTATATTGTACTGGGCTTGTCTCTCCTTCATATACAGAAATGCAAGGAATGATTTCATAACCCACAAAACTAAATGTGCAGAATTAAACCTTTATGGGCAGTTGGTGAACATGTGTTAACATTGTGAGAGAGGGAGGATCTTTCAGAGTTGACTGCAGAGCCCCCTTGCACTCAAGGCCGGTTACAAAGTTGCCAAGCATTTCTGCTTTTCATAGGGAATTCTGAGATGCCGTGATGTTACAACTCATGCTGCAGGAAAAAAAGGTAACTGGATGGCAAGTATAAAAGCCTTCAAATAGAAAACCACACTTCTGTTTTAAAGAACACACAGTCCTTTATTGTGGTGACATATCCATACACCACAATGTTCTGGGCTACAGTGAGCCCTTAATCATGCATCATGTTTTCTTTATGAAAAATGTGTGCACAGCAGGGGGTGAGCAGAGACCCTGCAAACGGCCTGCATACTACTCAAGGACTGAGTTCTGAGATTGTATTAATTATTGTTTTATTTATCTGTAGCCACCAATCAGCAGCTAGCTCCTAGCAGTGCTTTTCTGTTCATTAGCTTACCTAGGTATTCTTTTGAATAAAGGATAGCAAGAGAACAAAGCAAAATAGATCCTTTGGAACTAATCAAGACTTTGGATTTTTATTAGAAAAAAATCAATTGACACATTAAGTACAGAGCCATATTTCAAAGAAACACTAATGTAAAAATCTCTGACAATAAATTATGAAAATGACTGATTGTGATCATTTCGATATTGAAAATGAGTAATCAGCAGCTGTTAGCGTTCCGATAATTATCAAACAATAGATGGTGTTCAACTTCTGTGAAACTTGCAGCACCTGATTCCTGTATTATTTGATTTGGTTGAGCCAGAGACAGTGCTATATATTGGTGGAATTTTTTTTACCCTTTTAAAGGGACAGTCAAGTCCAAAAAAAACTTTCATAATTGAAATAGAGAATGCAATTTTAAACAACCTTTCAATTTACTTTTATCACCAATTTTGCTTTGTTCTCTTGGTATTCTTAGTTGAAAGCTAAACCTAGGAGGTTCATATGCTAATTTCTTACGGCTAGATTTAGAGTTCGGCGGTAGCCGTCAAAACCAGCGTTAGAGGCTCCTAACGCTGGTTTTGGGCGCCCGCTGGTATTTGGAGTCAGTGATTAAAGGGTCTAACGCTCACTTTACAGCCGCGACTTTTCCATACCGCAGATCCCCCTACGCCATTTGCGTAGCCTATCTTTTCAATGGGATCTTCCTAACGCCGGTATTTAGAGTCGTTTCTGCAGTGAGCGTTAGAGCTCTAACGACAAGATTCCAGCCGCCTGAAAATAGCAGGAGTTAAGAGCTTTCTGGCTAACGCCGGTTTATAAAGCTCTTAACTACTGTACCCTAAAGTACACTAACACCCATAAACTACCTATGTACCCCTAAACCGAGGTCCCCCCACATCGCCGCCACTCGATTAAAAAATTTAACCCCTAATCTGCCGACCGCCACCTACGTTATACTTATGTACCCCTAATCTGCTGCCCCTAACACCGCCGACCCCTGTATTATATCTATTAACCCCTAACTTGCCCCCCACAACGTCGCCGCAAGCTACTTAAAATAATTAACCCCTAATCTTCCGACCGCAAATCGCCGCCACCTACGTTATCCCTATGTACCCCTAATCTGCTACCCCTAACATCGCCGACCCCTATGTTATATTTATTAACCCCTAATCTGCCCCCCACAACGTCGCCGACACCTACCTACACTTATTAACCCCTAATCTGCCGAGCGGACCTGAGCGCTACTATAATAAAGTTATTAACCCCTAATCCGCCTCACTAACCCTATCATAAATAGTATTAACCCCTAATCTGCCCTCCCTAACATCGCCGACACCTACCTTCAATTATTAACCCCTAATCTGCCGACCGGAGCTCACCGCTATTCTAATAAATGTATTAACCCCTAAAGCTAAGTCTAACCCTAACACTAACACCCCCCTAAGTTAAATATAATTTTTATCTAACAAAATAAATTAACTCTTATTAAATAAATAATTCCTATTTAAAGCTAAATACTTACCTGTAAAATAAATCCTAATATAGCTACAATATAATTTATAATTATATTATAGCTATTTTAGGATTAATATTTATTTTACAGGCAACTTTGTAATTATTTTAACCAGGTACAATAGCTATTAAATAGTTAAGAACTATTTAATAGTTACCTAGTTAAAATAATAACAAATTTACCTGTAAAATAAATCCTAACCTAAGATATAATTAAACCTAACACTACCCTATCAATAAAATAATTAAATAAACTACCTACAATTACCTACAATTAACCTAACACTACACTATCAATAAATTAATTAAACACAATTGCTACAAATAAATAAAATTAAATAAACTATCTAAAGTACAAAAAATAAAAAAGAACTAAGTTACAGAAAATAATAAAATATTTACAAAGATAAGAAAAATATTACAACAATTTTAAACTAATTACACCTACTCTAAGCCCCCTAATAAAATAACAAAGCCCCCCAAAATAAAAAATTCCCTACCCTATTCTAAAATACAAATATTACAAGCTCTTTTACCTTACCAGCCCTGAACAGGGCCCTTTGCGGGGCATGCCCCAAGAATTTCAGCTCTTTTGCCTGTAAAAAAAAAACATACAATACCCCCCCCCCCCAACATTACAACCCACCACCCACATACCCCTAATCTAACCCAAACCCCCCTTAAATAAACCTAACACTACCCCCCTGATGATCTTCCTACCTTGTCTTCACCATGCCAGGTTCACCGATCCGTCCTGGCTCCAAGATCTTCATCCAACCCAAGCGGGGGCTAGACATCCACTGAAGAAGTCCAGAAGAGGGTCCAAAGTCTTCCTCCTATCCGGCAAGAAGAGGACATCCGGACCGGCAAACATCTTCTCCAAGCGGCATCTTCTATCTTCTTCCATCCGATGACGACCGGCTCCATCTTGAAGACCTCCAGCGCGGATCCATCCTCTTCTTCCGACGACTAGACGACGAATGACGGTTCCTTTAAGGGACGTCATCCAAGATGGCGTCCCTCGAATTCCGATTGGCTGATAGGATTCTATCAGCCAATCGGAATTAAGGTAGGAATTTTCTGATTGGCTGATGGAATCAGCCAATCAGAATATAGTTCAATCCGATTGGCTGATCCAATCAGCCAATCAGATTGAGCTCGCATTCTATTGGCTGTTCCGATCAGCCAATAGAATGCGAGCTCAATCTGATTGGCTGATTGGATCAGCCAATCGGATTGAACTTGATTCTGATTGGCTGATTCCATCAGCCAATCAGAAAATTCCTACCTTAATTCCGATTGGCTGATAGAATCCTATCAGCCAATCGGAATTCGAGGGACGCCATCTTGGATGACGTCCCTTAAAGGAACCGTCATTCGTCGTCTAGTCGTCGGAAGAAGAGGATGGATCCGCGCTGGAGGTCTTCAAGATGGAGCCGGTCGTCATCGGATGGAAGAAGATAGAAGATGCCGCTTGGAGAAGATGTTTGCCGGTCCGGATGTCCTCTTCTTGCCGGATAGGAGGAAGACTTTGGACCCTCTTCTGGACTTCTTCAGTGGATGTCTAGCCCCCGCTTGGGTTGGATGAAGATCTTGGAGCCAGGACGGATCGGTGAACCTGGCATGGTGAAGACAAGGTAGGAAGATCATCAGGGGGGTAGTGTTAGGTTTATTTAAGGGGGGTTTGGGTTAGATTAGGGGTATGTGGGTGGTGGGTTGTAATGTTGGGGGGGGGGTATTGTATGTTTTTTTTTACAGGCAAAAGAGCTGAAATTCTTGGGGCATGCCCCGCAAAGGGCCCTGTTCAGGGCTGGTAAGGTAAAAGAGCTTGTAATATTTGTATTTTAGAATAGGGTAGTGAATTTTTTATTTTGGGGGGCTTTGTTATTTTATTAGGGGGCTTAGAGTAGGTGTAATTAGTTTAAAATTGTTGTAATATTTTTCTTATGTTTGTAAATATTTTATTATTTTCTGTAACTTAGTTCTTTTTTATTTTTTGTACTTTAGATAGTTTATTTAATTTTATTTATTTGTAGCAATTGTGTTTAATTAATTTATTGATAGTGTAGTGTTAGGTTAATTGTAGGTAATTGTAGGTAGTTTATTTAATTATTTTATTGATAGGGTAGTGTTAGGTTTAATTATATCTTAGGTTAGGATTTATTTTACAGGTAAATTTGTTATTATTTTAACTAGGTAACTATTAAATAGTTCTTAACTATTTAATAGCTATTGTACCTGGTTAAAATAATTACAAAGTTGCCTGTAAAATAAATATTAATCCTAAAATAGCTATAATATAATTATAATTTATATTGTAGCTATATTAGGATTTATTTTACAGGTAAGTATTTAGCTTTAAATAGGTATCATTTATTTAATAAGAGTTAATTTATTTCGTTAGATAAAAATTATATTTAACTTAGGGGGGTGTTAGTGTTAGGGTTAGACTTAGCTTTAGGGGTTAATCAATTTATTAGAATAGCGGTGAGCTCCGGTCGGCAGATTAGGGGTTAATAATTGAAGGTAGGTGTCGGCGATGTTAGGGAGGGCAGATTAGGGGTTAATACTATTTATGATAGGGTTAGTGAGGCGGATTAGGGGTTAATAACTTTATTATAGTAGCGCTCAGGTCCGCTCGGCAGATTAGGGGTTAATAAGTGTAGGCAGGTGTCGGCGACGTTGTGGGGGGCAGATTAGGGGTTAATAAATATAACATAGGGGTCGGCGATGTTAGGGCAGCAGATTAGGGGTACATAGGGATAACGTAGGTGGCGGCGGTTTACGGAGCGGCAGATTAGGGGTTAAAAGTGTAATGCAGGGGTCAGCGATAGCGGGGGCGGCAGATTAGGAGTTAATAAGTGTAAGGTTAGGGGTGTTTAGACTCGGGGTTCATGTTAGGGTGTTAGGTGCAGACGTAGGAAGTGTTTCCCCATAGGAAACAATGGGGCTGCGTTAGGAGCTGAACGCTGCTTTTTTGCAGGTGTTAGGTTTTTTTTCAGCTCAAACAGCCCCATTGTTTCCTATGGGAGAATCGTGCACGAGCACGTTTTTGATGCCGGCCGCGTCCGTAAGCAACTCTGGTATCGAGAGTTGCATTTGCGGTAAAAATGCTCTACGCTCCTTTTTTGGAGCCTAACGCAGCATTTGTTTGAACTCTCGATACCAGAGTTAAATTTATGGTGCGGCCAGAAAAAAACCCGCGGAGCGTTAACAGCCCTTTTACCGCCGAACTCTAAATCTAGGCCTTAGACTTTGAAGACTGCCTCTAATCTGAATGCATTTTGACCACTAGAGGGTATTAGTTCATGTGTTTCATATAAATAACATTGAGCTCATGGATGTGAAGTTACCCTGGAGTGACCACTGATTGGTTAAAATGCAAGTCTGTCAAAATAACTAAAATAAGGGGGCAGTTTGCAGAGGCATAGATACAAGGTAATCACAGAGGTAAAATGTGTATTTTTATAACAGTGTTGGTTATGCAAAATTGGGGAATGGGTAATAAAGGGATTATCTTTCTTTTTAAAGAACAACAATTCTGGTGTTAACTGTCCCTTTAACTACTGCATGGATAGTTTAAGCCAACTATCAATACTAACCTCAGAATTAAACACTACAATAAACAAATCATCATTATGCGACACAACCATTATAGAACAACTTAGAAATATTATGTTTTCTAAATTATGTAACTGTTCTTTGAACTCATTAACTTTTTGAAAAACATCTGGAAATAAAGAATGCAGAGATGCACTAAATAATTTATAGAACTCATTATAAACGGCTTGCTTTAAACATAGTGACAAATAGTGTTTAAATTTGCAGATGTCATGAGAAGCATTGCAAATTAATTACTAGTATTTAGTAAGTGAACAGCTTTAAAATGTGACTCAGTAACATTTACATTCCAGCTATTATTAAAGGAATATGAAACCCATTTTTTCATCATTCAGCTAGACCATGCATTTTTATGCTACTTTCTCATTTTCTTCTGATATCAATTTTTCTTAAAGGGACACTGAACCCAATTTTTTTATTTCATGATTCAGATAGAGCATGCAATGTTAAGCAACTTTCTAATTTACTCCTATTATCAATTTTTCTTCATTATCTTGCTATCTTTATTTGAAAAGCAACAATGTAAGTTTTGAAGCTGGCCCATTTTTGGTTCACAACCTGGGTTGTCCTTGCTGATTGGACAACACCAATAAAAAATTGCTGTCCAGGGGCTGAATCAAAAATTGTCTGGCTCCTTAGCTTAGATGCCTTCTTTTTCAAATAAAGAAAGCAAGAGAATGAAGAAAAATTGATAATAGGAGTAAATTAGAAAGTTGCTTAAAATTGCATGCTCTATCTGTATCATGAAAGAAAAAAATTTGACTTTAGTGTCCCTTTAATTCTCTAAATGTAGCCACTAATCAGCAAGTGTTACCCAGGGTTCTGAACCAAAAATGGGCTGGCTCCTAAGATTATAATCCTGCTTTTCAATAAAGATACCAAGAGAAAGAATACAATTTGATAATAGGAGTACATTAGAAAGTTGCTTAAAGTGATAGTAAACACCAAAAATGTTATTGTTTAAAAAGATAGATAATCCCTTTATTTATCATTCCCCCGTTTTGCATAACCAAGACTATTATATTAATATACTTTTTACCTCTATAATTACCTTGTATCTAAGCTTCTGCTGACTGCCTCCTTATCTCAGATCTTTTGACAGACTTGCATTTCAGGCAATTAGTGCTGACTCTTAAATAACTTCACATGCGTGAGCACAGTGTTATATGAAACAGAAACACCTGTTACACAAACCAATGGTAACTCTAGGGGGCGCTAGAATGGATATATAAAGATGGAATATATCTATAAAGAACCTATAAAATAGCAATGTAAATAATAAACTACATCAACGACAAGGTACTATGACCCCAAAAGATTGTAAATAATAAATAACAATTTAAAAATATACGCAAAAAAATGAGAATCAAAATTATAATTGAAACAAATTGCAATAGAACATGGGCTCTCTTTAAATGTAATATAAATAAGCGAAATATTGTTATTTTTAAATCTTTAGGCTGAAAGTGGAATGGGCTTTTGCCTAATACTTCTATCTATCGCACATGCTGTGCAGTGCGATAGATAGAAGTATAGGCAAAAGCACTTTCCACTTTCAGCCTGCATTGCTTGCAGCGCCACCTACAGGACAGCCCATAGCCTTCCTAACCGCACAGCTCTTAGTGTGCGATTGAGAGCCAGCTGTTACGTGACACTCACACACTAAGAGCTGACTGTGTGTGTGGGAGGAGGCAGGGGCGTAACTAGTGCAGTTGGGGGGGTCGCCATTGCAACCAGGCCCATAGTTGCAGTAGGGACCGGGTCAGGAGAACTATATGGCTGCAGTCCTAGGGGTTGCTTTTCCCTCCTGGTGGATTCAGAGCCTCCTTCAGGTGTTCAGACAAGAAGAACCAGAACTGAACCCCAATGGCGTCCAACACGGACAGGGAGGAGATCCGCCAGACTAACTATTAGTTGAGAGGCCCCGTCCTGCAGGGAGGCAGCCAGATGGAAAGGGACCTGTTGCCAGAGACTAGTAAGGGGCTCCAGCTCCCTCTCTCGGCGGGTTGTTTTTGGCTCCTCTCCGGACAGCTGCTAATTGTTGTCCGCTTGGCACGAAAAAATAAGTGAAAACAAAAAAAAAAAATGTGTACAAATCTTTCTGAACAAATATTCAGAAAAAAAAGTTTATTTGCTGCACTATTCTGTATTCATTTAGTTTAAAGGGACAGTCTACATTCATAATAAAGTTATATATTTCGATTGTTTGCCCCATATTAACTTTTCTTACCTTGTTGTCACCATACTGCACACAACGGTTTCTGTGATATTTAGAAGAGATTCATGGCGTTTGGTAAACTCCACCTATTAATGACATCAGCCATGCCTCACTTCAAGACACTACCCTGTGTCTTCCATGAAATTGCAAATAAAGCTCATCCAGCGTTCCCGGTATTGTGCACATGCTCATTATGCAGACAGTGACATCATCGCATTGAATAATCCGGAACATTAATCACAGATGACTAGTTCCTATGGATGAGTGTTTGCGTTGCCCTTGGATTAAGGGAATTTACTCACATTGATCAAGCGCAGTAACTCGACGCATAACGCGGTGACGTCATCCACATTAACAGGCACGAAATTAGAAAAAAGACAAAAAAAAATGTGCTGGGAATGAAGAAGACGGCGGAAGGCGGAGTTTAGGGGCCATTTTCATCTACCAAACAGAGTGAATCTCTTCTAAATTTCACAGAAACCGTGTGCAGTATGGTGACAACAAGGTAAGAAAAGTTAATATGGGGCAAACAATCAAAATATATAAAACTTTATTATGAATGTAGACTATCCCTTTAAAACAAAACAAATGCTGAATATTTAAGGAACATTTACATTTTTTTTTCGTTAAATAAACATGAATGTTACTTTGCTACAGGTGAAAAAGTTTACCTGTAGCATTATACTTACCTCTAGAATGATGGGGAGCAGCGCTAATCCCAAATCTTCACGGAGCCCTGGGCTGCTCTAGGAGGCTTAGCACAGTTGATTCCAGAGCCAGTGCTAAATTACCTTCTTCTTTAAAGCAGGCTCTTGGATCTGCCTCCCTAAGTCCCCTATTAGTGCCCCCCAGGCTCTGTGAAGAAGGCACGGGATAAGCGCAGTTCTCTAGCGCCCTACAGTATTTAACCCTAAAAAGCTAATTTAAAGGAA